>NC_051220.1:35192718-35282718 GCF_015220715.1 Pygocentrus nattereri | reverse complement strand
AAATGTCTGCATTTCAGTCATTTAACTGCATTTCTAGTTGGGGTGGGAAAATGAATTGATTCTCAGATGCATCACAATTCTCTCCTGAAAGATCCTGAACTGTTTCCTCAAAACATCATGATAGGCTGTTTACACAGGCCCTGGATCTTACTAACGCAGGCATGTTTGCAGTGATATACTGGTCACAAATGTCACGTAGATTAAATAAAAGGCCTGAAACCACAGGAAACATGACGCTACATAAGAAAGCAACTTTGCGTCCACCAACAGCAACCACTTCGGGGTATATACACACACACACACACACACACACACACACACACACATATATATGTATGTGTATATGTGTATATATATATATATATATATATATATATATATATATATATATATATATATATGTATGTGTGTGTGTGTGTGTGTGTATATTTAAGCTAACACTACTTTTTAAAGACAAATTCACAAGGAAAAAAATCATAATGGAATATAAAAAATGAGAATCATTTTATAATCTTGGCACCCTGAATAGAAACTGTATCAAAGAGAGATTCTCTTCTATAATCTACAAATAAATGCCAATTTTCTCTGTTGCAGTAATTTAAACAGTCTTTAGTCTTAATTTCTACATTTTCTAAATGTAAATATATGAGCATGGACAGATACACACATAAAAATTACTTACTTGCAGAATTCCCTTATTGGTGCAGCCCTACTAGTAGCACCATTGTGGTAAATGAGCTACACGTCAGTTTGCAGAAGTAATGGCACTTTCACTTGCACAGTCTGCAACTGCTAATGAAGGAACTGTCTGCGTTTTAGACAGGTTTTGCATGAGATTGTGGGCTAGACAGAACTTTTGAAAAGTGGAACAGAATGTTCCATGCTGACAGATGAGGGTTACTAAACCTCAATTAATGTTTGCAATGGATGTATTTTTATTTTGTGTTTTTTTTTTATTGTTCTTTTTTTTTTTTAAACAATCATCATATCGGTCAAAAGACATCATAACAGGTGTCACAATAATTCACTGAAATGAGAAGTGAAAGTGCCGTTTATATTGTTTTGACTATTTTGTCTCTGTAACCAGATGTTCTTTTGAGAACAGCAACAAAAAATAAGTTAGAAATACAACTTCAAAGGCTGTAATATGTATATGTGTGTGGCCCAATGTTAATCTGTGCCACAGACAGATGTGCCGTGGGCATGACGCCTCCGCACGCTGGCGTTTCTACGCGGTGTTTAGAGGGAACACCCAGTTTTTCGAACCCTAGCACCGAACTCCCACATAGAACAGAGTAGCCAGCTGGAGCAGCACCATATCTGCTCATTCTGAGAGGTGCTGTGAAGTTTATTCTCTGTAAACAGCTGATATATCATCCAAACAACTGGCATGAGTCAGGCAAAACAATGAACCCAGTGGCAAATCGTCAAGGGGGTCCTGGCAGCTTACAGCGGTCGGAAACTGACCTTTAGTTCACGATGACAGTGACAGTGTGATAGTTGTGCTGAGGCTACGACTAAAAAAAAAGACCTTCACAGGTACAGTGATTCATTATTTGCAGTCTTTCTGACTCATTCGGTACAGTAAATGATGAGCATAATACCAACGCTAAGGTCAAATAAACAAGTCAAATCAAACTATGGCCATAATAAAACTGAAAATCTAATAAAATTAGCACTCTTGATCTGAAAGTCGTGTTAATTCTTTTCTTTTTACTAGATCAGAAATGAAACGTGAAGTCCAGCTGAGAGATGACCAAAAAAACAGTGACCAAGTTGTTTGTTTAGCAATCCAAGTGCCATGTACATTTTAAACTTCATTACTTTCCCAAAAACACTCCTGGAAACTGGAAGATAATCTGCAGCGACTTAATAAGTGTCTAATTCATGCTGAATCCAATTTATGGTGATGAAACTATGTGGACAGCTGCTGTCTGAAATTCAGCGATAATTATGTAAGCCTTATATATTTGTTTAAGCATTTGAGTGATTTCAGAGTCATTGGCAACCAGAACCAACAAATCATAGCAATCTCAAGAAGCATATTAAATAAAGAAAAAAAAACAGAAAAGAGTATTAAATTAATCTGAGCCAGTGTCTAATTCCAGTGTGGGCAAGTGTTCTGTTTTTCTCTTCAAAGTGCCAAATTTAAGATCACACTAAATTGAACTTGTCATGTGTTTAAAAGGACTTGGCTTAAGATGTCCACAGCGTTCTCTACCCATGATTATTCCTCATTACTAAAAAGTAAAAAAATAACCCTAATAGGTACAAGCAGTAAAACAGGCGCACACAGTACTATCATGAGCTTAACATAAGGGATGCACTAGTATGGAAACTGTAGGTCAGCACTGGCATAACTGTCAATGCAGATACCAATTTAGATAACCACACATAGAAATTATGACAGGAATCACCTCAGTCAGCATTACAGATACGCTACCGTTCAAAAGGAATCAGCTGTCATATTAATAATTGTTATTCAGTAACAACTTAAACAGTGTAGGTTTGTTATAAACTAGACACAACCAATGGTTTACTAAAAACATGATTCAAAACATGATTTAAAAACAAATGAACAAGCAAACAAACAGAAATGAACATGGTGTCACAGATGTGAAGCACTGCTCTTATGAAGAACCAAAAACTGAGGTGTATCATATCTAAAAACACAGCAAGTGTTATTTATTATATAAACTATAATTTTGTGTTTAGTCATTTCTAGCCCCAAAATCACTATAAATAGTTATTTGATCAGTGAGATTATCACTTATTTATTTTTTTTATGTGAGGCACTCTGGGTAGTAATTTTGTTGTAAGTTCATTCTCAATGCTATACAGCTTTCACAAGCATTATTGAATTATCTACAGTGACGTCCAGCATCACAAAAATCTTCATTCTGATAGCTTTCTCGCTTGGAACCCATCATCATATTGGCATCATACATGTACAGCGGGGTCCCCTCTCCCAGAAATCTGGGAAAGCTTCATAGATCTTGGAAAAAAAAATGAAAACAATGAACAGTTATGGCAAACAAAATGAAGAAATATTCAAGATTTTGTGCTACCTCTAGCATTTTCTATTCAAATTTAAGCAAATTTATAACATTATGTTGATGCCTTTGTACCAAAAGGTCAGATTTCTTATCTCTTCCATCCGTCAGTTTCATTTCTTCCATTGCTGTTCATGTTCAGACCATTCCCATGTAAATTTTGCCTACTCAACAGAGGTTTTGCACAAGCTTGTGGAGTCTAGCTTAAATGTCACGCTGTCATTAACATAAATGAGGGACAGACCAAATACTGATACATTTTATAAATGACTTTTTACTCAAACTGCTATACTGATCATCTTTGAAATCAATTAGAAAAGAATGTGCAATAAACGTATTTTCACTAGTGGTCTCATTCTTCTGGACCCCACTGGCTTCATATTAACAAAAACAGTTTAGTATAAATGTAATATTTATTTGAATAGAGTTAAAAAAGCAGCAAAATGAATAAAACAGAGACATTTTAACACAATAGCGCAGTGCTGCTTAAACATTCTGCTGTTCTGGAACAAAATAAATACCGATTTGGGATACCGGCTAAATATAAACATCTGTCCGACGCTGATAATTTCTCTTTTACAAATTATCTGCCACTATGGATTTGATTCAGAGAATCATGCATCCCTACTCAATAACTACCCAAACACAAAAAGAGAACACCTCCTATGCCTAACATTACCTTACCCGTTACCTCATATAACCTTAACAGTTTTCAGATTTCAGAGGGAAAAAAGGGTCCGCACCCATCCGTTCCAGCATAATTCTCTCTCTTTCCCAAAGTGGCCATCATCAGTTACAGCCGTGAATGTGATGAAACAAAGGTCTGAAAACATTCCCATGTCTGTTAGTGGGCTGTGCAGATAATGGCTGGAGTGATCACAGACGCTCGTAACTGTGCAGAACAGGAAGGAAGAGGAAACGGGGTAGTCGAGTGTGCCCAGGTTGGCCTGACTCTCTTTACGGTCACTTGAGGCCCTATTGTTGTGGCCTTTTACAAGCTGTTCCCTCCTCACAAAGGGAAGAGCAAAAAAAACTGCCAGAAAGCTGGACCTTCATCCATAGTTCAGTTATACTTATCTTACCCCTCCTAGAGTGATGTTAATAAAAAGGGCAAAGCGAAAAATGTGCATGATCGCTACTGGGACTGCACAATATAATGTTTGCTAACTGTTAACACGCTACCAGCACACATCGCTGTTGTCTGAACAAAACCTTGTATCTCCAGGAGAAGGAAAACTACTTTGCTTTTAATGTAAATCAATGGAACCAGACTTTTTTCTAAGCCATTTTGGGCCACTCTATTGCTCAATTTATCACTAAATTTACACACAATGCAAAGAGAAAGACATTTTTAAATTATGTAAAAAAAACTTAAAAACGTCAAAAATGGAGATATAAGCTTTTTCTCTCTCTCTCTATTATATTTATATAATATAAATCTCTCTCTCTCTCTCTCTCATATATATATATATATATATATATATATATATATATATATATATATATATATATATATATATATATAGATATATAGAGAGAGAGAGAGAGAGAGAGAAAAAAAGAGAGAAAACACACATATTTTTTGTGTAAAAAAACAAAACAAAACAAAAAAAACACCAGCAGTTAAATATCAACAAGTACAATTATGGTAATTGCACACTTAATATACTTCTACACTACACAGCACTCAATCCATTTAAACCTACTTTTGCTTTCTCTGTTGGCTCGTGTCTTTTAAGTCCTGACAATCTCCTGCATATACTCGAAAAAAAAAATCATATTGTGACAATTTGTCACGGCAACCACAATTTATCATCATATTGCCCACCCCTAGCTGCGATACCCTGACCACTCACATTTGTTCCTTGTCTGGATGAATCAAGGCATTCATGTGGTCCGACAAATGTAAATTGTTTTGGTGAAAATATTGCACGCCAATCTTTGTTTTATGGATCAAAAACGGTCACAACTCATTCATCTTTATGAACATTTTCTAAACTCTCTTTATTCTCTTAGAATTAAACAGGCAGCTTGTGTTACTGTGTCTTTAAGACTAATTTAAGTGAATGATCTGCTTCTGATTGACTACCCTATATTGTGCCTTATTCAATATGCAGTCCAGGCTGAAACAGCCCTTATAGCCTATTGTGAACATGCTGAAAAGGTGCATATATGCAAATGTGTTGGTAACATCACCAAAACAATACATTCAAAGCGTGCTGATTCTGCAGCTTAAAGTTCATACATGGACCGTATGTATAGATGTGTGACTGGTACATTTTGAAGCATCAAATGATTGTACATGAAGAAAGGAAGGAAGAAAAAAAACAATAATGTAGGTCCTTTATTCAGTACTGGTGATGTTGAAGAATCACCTTTTCCTTTCAGTCCAATAGTCGATTGGTTTGCTGTGATTTGTAGTGGTCATTGCTAATTTACCAGGACAGATAATGATTTTAACATACGACAGTCTTGCTCCTCTTAGGCCACTCCAGCAAGCGGAGTGAACAGTGGACTCAATCTTCTCCCAATCTACAAACAGAGTCTTGTTGCTGTAAGACAGCCGGCCATGACAGCTCTCAAAAACCTGCTCTCCAGCTGACAGCAGGCCAGACACAGCTTATTTGTTCTGCTGACTCCATTGTGAAATTGTTTGTTTGCAGCAGTTGCTCATGATTATTACAGACTTTAAGATGGAGCATGACCCCAACACGGCCTCCTCTGCATTGGCTGTCTGGATTCGCACAGTGTGGGTATTTCCCAGTGAACTGTCATGCTTCAGGTGCTCAAACACAGAATGAAAGGTGGAAGTTATTTATGATCACTGGACCAGCTACTCATCAAACCATTTTCAAAGTCCAAAGACAGACCAAGTAAGTCAGGGAAACTCCAAAAGAGCTGATTTAAGGTTTAGATTAGGTAACTTGTGTGTGGAGGCGTTTGTGCTTGTCTTTTTGTCTGTCTGTTGTCATACATTTTCAGAACGAAATATGTCCAACTTTTGTGTGAGAATGAAACGAGGCTAAAGATGAACAAAATGGTCTGGACTTTCAAGTTTCCTTTTTTAAAACTGAAAAAGTAAAACCATTTCTAGGTTCAGGTTAAGAAAAGGTGTTATACACAGATACAGTAGTGACAGATACAGTAGTAATGACAGAAACCACTCCTCATTCAATTTCCATTGAAACATCAAAACAGCCACAACAATTATTCATTTTCTTTCAGTATTTAGTGTGCCCACTCTTTACAGCTTCAATTCTTGTCAGGAGATTTGCTTTTAGTGTTTTTAAGAAATCTGTTTTTTTTCTGCAAGTTCAAGTTTAGAAAAGATTTTGGTTGTATTTTTGGCTTTTCATGATCCAAGTAAGTCCAAACATACTCAGTCTATAGCTCTGAGAACATGAGCAGCTTCTTTGTTTGATTTGCCAGCACTGTTACACATCCTTTCAGACTCACAGGGGTTAGGGGTTTTTTTTTATAGCGGAAGAATGGACAGAAACACTTGGATTTTTTTCACATCTAAAGCAATAGTGGAGCTTGATCTTCTCTTAACTCTCAAAGATTAAAGTTTTAAGTGCTGTTTATCTGAAGGTGACAGTTTTGGTGTCTAACACACACACACACACTTAATTTGACTTTCCACGTAACATTTTTTCATCATCAGCTCCTGCAGGTGTGCATAACTACCTTCCAGTCAAAGCTAGTGTGAATGTGCTTGCTGACCACCCTCAGTGGCAAAACATCACATGTCCCTGTTAATCCTGTCTATCTTCACAGTGAGAAATAAATGGTTTATCACAGGCTTGTCAAAGGATCAACAGTCCTTTGCTTTCCCGCAGTTGTTCCCAAAATCTTTCCAGCACATTCCCAGTGGGCTTTCCTGGCAACCCCCCTGTTGACATGAAGGGCACGAGCGGCCCATGCCAAAACACAAGCCCCTCTGGCTCTCTATTGTCAGGCCTCCATCTCTCCATCTAGCGCCAAGAGACTCGTAAAAACAAAACGAGTAGCACAGGCTGCCAGAAGCGTGCCCCGTGGAGCTCTTATCCCATTCCCGTACACTAATGAGAGGCCCCACAGTGGGGACTGATGGGAAATCATGGGCTCTCAGGGGGAAAAAGGGGGGTTAGATGCCAAGCACTACAGGCATGGGATCTGCAGAGGTGATATAATATCCTTTCATTGTGAGCCTGAATGGGTACCCAATATTGTTTACCATATTATTCCCTTTTCATTATTATTAGAAATATTCATTGTTTAAAATATCCATGAAAAATATGATGATGACTGAGAGGCAGTGATGTTGAATATGATGGGATATAGGCAACTACCAAGTTCACAGGTTTAGTACTATAGACGAGTGTACTTATGAACTCCTGAACTGGAGTGAAAGAATATTATTTACAAAAATATATAAATAATATATTTGTAAAACATTACTTGAGTAAAATCAGACGTCTTCCATTCATATTTCTGCCCGAGTATAACTGTATTTGGTTTTAATGTGTCTAAAGGGGAAGTCCACCTACTTTTCAAAATTTCTGCATAATTAAACGGTTAAGCAATAAAGAAAGACACAAAAATAAGTCATTCAGCATCGTTTAAGGTAAAATGTACCACTCTGGAGAAATTTCCTGAGCCAGCATTATTCAAAGAGATGGTAATAGGTACTAGACATCTGAAGAGTCCAATGCTTCTAAACACTCTCAAAGGCAGCTAGTACATGGTGCAGTTACAAGTACATTGTCTTATGTTATTAAAAACTGTTATTACAGTTTTATGACAGCTGGCAAACGTTTTATGCCTAAAACAGATTTTTTTAAAGCCACTCTAGGCAAAGAGGAACATGCAGGGTGCTATAAGGCAAAACAGTAGCCAAAGAAAACATTTACTCAGATTTACCATTATTTCACCATATTCAGAGAATGCATGTAGGTTGACTGGTTGTTTTAAATAGTAAATAAAATGGCTCTATTTGTACTGAAAACATTGCAACCCCTGATTCCCATCAGCACCACTATAGAGAAATTCATCAAACCATTCTTAAAGTCTGCATACATCTCAATGACTGAAATATGTAGGAAGTTTGAAAAATCAGTGGAATTCCCCTTTAAGAGTCAAAAGATAATGTACTATGAGTTGTTGCAGCTATTACCATTGTGTCACTTGGATCAACAATTTCCATTAGGACCTATGTGCTTGCAAACAAAAAACGCAGATAAAAATGAAAACAAAAACAGGCAAATGTTCCTGAGTTTAGTCAATGTTTACTCCACATTTCACACCTCTCCACTTGTGTCTTTAGTTTAGGAAAGACGTCAAGTTTCATTCCCTTTCCAGACTTTCAGAATATTGTCAGGTATTCGATTCCACAATATTTCCAACTCCCAAAGCACCACATTACGGTATACTGTTAAATTCTGAAAACTTACCAGCAGTGACTGGGTCTAGTTACAGTTGCTAAACTACAACTGGACAGTTATTATTGCCTTAATTTAAAAATGCATATTGAAAACTGGATATAAAAAAATGTGTTTCCTCCTCCTTTGGAGTAAGAAGTAACAACACATTTGTACTCAAATAGAGTAACAAAGCACATACCTTAAAAAGTATGTCTTAACACCAAACAGCCCAACAGTGTTTATATGGGCTAGAGAGGAATGTACAAACAGACCCTTTCTGGTTTCTTGCATTTTGAGCTGATGCTTTGTATAAACTGTCATGAAACTAAAATGTTAATTCCCTAAAACTGGTGTTTACTGTCCATAGCTAAAAATGAAAAGTCCCTCTGGACTGTACATAACATACTTCATTAATCTGAGCCTAAACAAGATACCAGCACAGGATGAAATATGCCTCGCTGTCTAGACTGCAAACTCCAAAAAACCCCAGAAACTACGAGCCACCACCAATACTTTGAACTCTCCTCTCATTTTCTCATGGCTATAAGTCACATACTTCAACCAGAGCTTTAACCACCACTTTAGCTAACTTCCCACAAAAAGCTGGTGTCTGTTTAGCAGCTATAAAACCACTAATTAAAATCAAAATGAAGTTCTTGGACTGCACCACCACAACAGTGTCACAGCATTACAGCGTAGGTAAATTAAACTGTAATTACTCATTGGAGATCATGTATGAAACAGAAGGCATTCCTTGTAGCATGAGTTTAACTCTCCATCACTCTACTTTCCCACAGATGTATCTAGCTCTTAAAGAGGAAGAAGCTAACCTCAGCAGCAGTGACTAACTAGATAAGCAAAAGCAGGGCCAAATAATCAGATCATTCTTCAGATCTTCTCATCACTAACAGAACAAGATAAATCTTTGTCTGTGAAATCTTGATTCTGCACATCCATCAAATCCAAACTGTGATCTAACGGATATAACAAAGCAACATTTGCTGAGATCACTGGTGCGTCAGCAATGACGTTACCAAGAACTGAGCCTCAGGTGCTAATTGGCACTCAACGACTACCTTCCTGGTCTCAAAGGGTGATAATGGGGCACAACAGCACTTAATCAGAAAATTACTCCCACCTATAATATTCATAATGAACAAGTAAAGAACAACCAAATGAAGAATAACCAGAGGGCCGGAGTATAATGAATATTACAGCATGTTTTGGGATCAGTAAAATGCGGAGGTGGAATCTCTCCGTTTGTGGGATTTAAAAAAGTATCACTTAACTTAATTTTTTGTGAATTTCCCTGCTGTGGGACTAATAGTGGATTATCTTATCTAAACTCAGAGTCTGACTATGACAATGTTAGATCCATAAGATTTTAAAAAACATAACATTGTCATAGTCAGACTCTGAGTTTAGATAAGATAATCCACTATTAGTCCCACAGCAGGGAAATTCACAAAAAATTAAGTTAAGTGATACTTTTTTAAATCCCACAAACGGAGAGATTCCACCTCCGCATTTAACCCATCCGTGAAGTGAAACACCACATACACACTAGTGAATACACACACACCAGGGGTCAGTGAGCAGTGAGCGGTGGGAAGCCCTATCCATGGTGCCCGGGGAACAACTGGGGGTTAGGTGTCTTGCTCAAGGGCACCTCAGTCATGGCCTGTCGGCACTAAGGATCGAACCGGCAACCTTCGATGATATAAATATCGTCGCTGTCCAAAGAAAAACAAGCATCTCCAAAATAGTAACTTTACAGGAGAAGGAAAAACACTCTTACCATTCAATGTAAGTTAAAGTAAATATATTTAATTCCAAGTGATTTTAGAGCACTTTTACATTTACATTTATGGCATTTGGCTGACCCTCTTGTCCAGAGCGACTTACAATTTGATCATTTTACACAGGTAGGCCAAGGCGGTGTTAGGAGTCTTGCCCAAGGACTCTTATTGGTATAGTGCAGGGTGTTTGCCCAGGTGGGGATTGAACCCCAGTCTACAGTGTAGAAGGCAGAGGTGTTAACCACTACACTACCCCAACCACTTCTTTTTCATCTTTAAATTTTCACCTGACGAAAAGGACAGCAGGTGTACTGAAAAGATACAGAAAAATAAAAATGGACAAATATGGAGATCCTGTTTTTGGACAGTGATGATATATGGCTGGTGCATTTCATTCAGTATTAGGATGCACTTGGTCTTTGCTAATACTGTCAAAGTTAAAGCTTTGAAAAATGTGTTAAATTATTAATGCCACTATTTTTTTTCCTAATGCTGTTGTTGAACTTCATAGTTTGAATCGTCCATGAATCTAAAGTAGTAGCTGCATTGTTGTTATAACTACATGACTACAAGAAGTTTGTGTAAAAACAGCTTTTAAATGACAAGTTCCATTGATCGCTCTTGTGATCAAAGGAAAACCAAAGTTATCTCCAGCTACTGTGGTGGACACTACTTATGGCAGAGTGAAGAGTTCCAGTTTCCCTCGAAAGCATCCGCTGCTACAAGTATCCATGAGCTGTGTGAATGAGAGCGAGAGGCTGCAAATGCAGAGAAGTGACTGCATATATGATAAATACACTCACTGGTTGGGAAATGCAGCCAGTGTTGTTCTCACTGGACATCAGAGAGAAAACTGGAAACTGTGTTCACGCTGTGGACATCCTGTGATGTTCATGTTCAGGTTAAGGCAAATCCTGTATTCACTCAATGAAATTAAGATTATTTAGTCACATAATTATAACAAATCACACTTCTTTTTAAGTTAAAAAAAAAAGAATATTTGTTTAGGCACAAATTTGAGCAAATAACACAAATGTGATTCATCACAATTACTTATTTTAATCATTTGTCAGCCCTATTCTTTACATATAATACTGAGGACGACTGTCAGGCTACACCAGGCTAAAATCTTAGCCACAATAACATCTTGGCTGACAGCGAACAATTAGAGATTTTCTTTCACTGATGTTAAAAGTGTACCACTGCATGCAAAGGAGGAGGCAGACGAATTAAAAGGACCGAAACACATGTCATACTCATGTTGGTTGCTTATTAATGCGCAGTAAATTAAACAAAAGAAGCACTGTTAGCTAGGTCTGATGAGTTAAGGCCTGTGGTCAACACTGAAATTATATATGAGAGCATGCGCTGAAAACGGAGGATGATGTGTTGATGGTGACTTTTCTTTTGGTTGACCACAACACACACGGTTTACTGCTGACCAGATGCATAATTCCTACTTTGTCTGTAATTTTTATTTGGGTGGCTATCAAACATAATGATGGGTGGTTTTCACTTCTAAGCAGCCTTTACTGTGACCACATGAAGAGTTTTCCATTGTTTAAAAAAAAACAACACAAACCTTTTGTTTCTAACAAATGCACATGTTCAGATTGAGACATAACTGGTTACGTTCTGAATATGAACATATGAGTAATTGTAATGTCATTTTAAAAGAGAATTCCAGATTTTTCAAGATTGCAGCAGAATTAAATCATTACGATGTAAACAGTCATTCAGAGTGGCTTGAGGTAAAACATATAGAGTCAGAACTGCTAAATAGTTTACTGTCTACCTCATATAAAGTTATTACATGAAAGGCAGGGTGCTGTACAACAAGAGAGAACACTCCGAGAAAGCATTTTTCTTAGTTTTAGGACCGTCAAACGTTATCACCTCCAAAGACATTTGTAGGGTCACTGCTTGTTTTGGATTGTAAATGAAATGGCTATATCTGCGCTGTCGGTATCACAACCCCTAGTTTGTATCACCACCACTGAAAAGGCACAGGTACCATTCACAATTTCACATGAAAACACTCTGAATTACTTTGTTTACATCACAACAATCACATTCGGAGATAAAAAAGGGAGAATTTCCCTTTAATGTTGTGGCAGTAGTGCTTAACTTAATTAGATGCTATCTGAACATGCGTTTCAGGTGGTTTAAAACTGCCCAGTTACACAGTGAACGAATTTGGAGGCACGTCTTAGTCAGACATTCCTCAGCAAAATCTGCAGGAGGGCAAGTTGCCAACCTTCAGAAACCAACTTCATCTTGGAAACAGACCTCATTAAGGCCAGATTGTTTTCACCCATATGTTGCGGTGTCAGCTCCGTTTTTATTCCACGGCTCAGGCCAAGAAAACAACACAGAGGTTAGCAGCTAATAATACCCACGGCAGACAGTAAGCGGGACAAACATTTTACCGAGACGTCAGAAATTCCACAAAGTGATGTGAGAAGAGCCCAATGTTTACTGCCTCAGGTGAAAAACAAGCCGAGGGCTGCAGAAGAGCCTGCTCAACCTAGCGTAAATCCGGCTGCGAATTCTGCTCAGCGGAAGCCTCAACACAATGTCTAAAACAAAGCAACTGCTGTTTGCATCTATTCTGTAGCAGCAGATAAAGCGATAAGAAATTCATATGATCGTGTTGCTTAGCAGCCGAACTGTAGCATTACAAACAGAATCGGAAAATCTCACAGAAAGATCAGGATACTTCCCTTCTCTACAAAAGCAACTGCACGGCTAACGGCCAGGATTACAACATTCTGCTGACCGCAAGGTCCATCCCACGCCACCTATCTCTGAGAAAAACATCAGGAAAGATAACATAAACCAGGTGGTGAATACAAGTTTTGGTTTTATTCATAGTTCCAAAGAGTAGAACTGATGAGGTCACTGCGTTTATAAGAATAACATTTGGCAATATTATAAGGTAGCGATTTTACCCTGGAAGTGTGGCTTAAAGTTGGAAGAACAGTCTGAATGAAAGAGTAAGAACAGAAGCACAGCAGAAGAGTGGAAGAAAAATTAGCCCCCTAACAGAAACGTGTAGGTGTACACGCCATAGCAAAGCCCAAGGTAAACATACAGCAACTGCCAAACTCTGGCAAATGGAGGTGCTTCCCCTTCTTGTTTCCAGCTGGAGTTAGGAGACGATGAGCAACACTCATCGTCTTCCAGGATTCTGACACAAGCAGGGGATTTTTTTCAGCCATTATTGCAAAAATAGTCCAGTGGGCATCTGAACTCACCCAGCCGTCTAGGCCGGACACCAGAGCTCACAGCGGTTAGCACCATGTCTCAAACATCTGTATTATTTGTTAGTCACTGCTTGTTGTGCTTTGTCCATGTCAGTCACACTGAATTTACAAATGTAAACAGTGCAAACAGTGCAAAGAGTGCACTGCTTACTTTCAGTTTCTAAAAATAACCAAACATGCTTGTTTTGCTGTTAAAAGGCCTTTAGGCGGTGCTTATTTCATTTAGTTAGTTTCTGCACAATGCACAGTCCGGTGGAGGGTATTTTTTTTGTAAATATTAACATTGGATGATGTGATGTAGATGCTCTGCAAATGTATAACTTGTCACTAACTCGTATATCGTCACATTTAGTACGAGACATTGTGTCTCAATATTTTATTTATTCATTTATTTACTTTTCCCTCCACAGAATTTGAAAATACCAGCGGTAACGGTCCAAACTTGCTTGAGAAAAAAATCTACTTCCATTAACTTCCATTCAAAGTTAAGAAGTTTTTTACCTTGTCCTGCAAAGTTATAATTTTGAAGATACAAGGTTCTCCCAACAGCGACCATATCTATTAGCATCACCTTGAATTTTCCTTTCCCTTAGACGAAGTTCTCACTCTAACCTTAACCTCAGAGTGTAATATTAATCCTAAAGCTACAGAAAAAAGTTTCAGTACATAATATGTGAATAATTTAAGTATTTTAGAGGTTTAAATCCTACACGGTGAGCTAGTTTCCCCAGACAGGGTCTAGTGTTGATCTACATAGGATTTTGAATAGAGACTGAAAGGAAAATATAGTCTATGACTAGGCTTAATCCATGTCTGGTAAACCATCCTTGTAAATTAGAACCAATTTGAGAAAAATAGTAAATACTAGAGGTACACCAATCATTTATTGTTACTGCCAATTCTGAATTCTTTACAGCCAAACTGGTGTAGTTTTATCAGCACTTCTTTTTATTAACTAAATTGGATACTGTGGGGGCTTATATGGACAAAAATCAGTCTATTTAAATAACATGAATTAATTGAAGTGCGACATCAAAAGGAAGTCAATGGGATACAGAGCACAATGAGAAGTTGTGCATAATTACATTTTGGTACAGGTGCAGCAGAGGCATTCAAATACAGCACAAGGGCACTCACCTCACTTACGTTATTGGCATCATATACCTTTAACACAGATCAGACAAAATACAAACTAGCTGCCTGCTGATTGACTGTTTTGAAGCAAAAATCACCCAGTCTTGTGCACCCTTAGTAACTACAGTCTAGACGTGCCAAATTTAGAGCATGTCTGACACCTTTTCTTTCCCATCACATTTCTTTTTCCAGTGTAAGAGTGCCACATTTCTCTTGAACACAATCTCTCTCCTTTTTTTCCATCACAGGCCCTGTGATCTTGGAATAGTATCAGTATGTGAAATATCCCAAGTTTACCTGGGCTTCAATAGCAGGCTTTTCCAGTGCTCTGTCTGTCAGATAACATGTCTGTAAGCTTAACCACAAATCTGTCTAGATGCAAATATGTGCTTGCAGAAAGTTGGTGGACACAGACTAAATATGGCAGCTTCATGAATATGTTTGCGAATGCAAATATAAATGTTGTCATAGGAGTTAATCATCAAGAAAAAGGAAAACACACAGTATGACACAGACCTGTTTCCACTCTTGCCTTCACTAGCAGCAGCATTGATTACCTCACACCATGTGCTCCCTATGAGAGCCTGCAGTCTCCCCCAGAAAGTGGATATTTACATCACTGCAGGGGCAGACGCACTTCTTATGTAATTCACCAACGCTTGCAGGAGGCCTCAGGGTCAAATACGGCTGCTGAGTCAGCCACACATATCAATACCAGCCATCTGACTTAACGAACCGCTTAAAAGGAAGTCAAAACAACTTAAGTCTCTGTTACTTTGCTGCTTCAAAGGCACTGAATCAAAGCAGCACCATTGTTCTGCTGCCTCATTCCTGCCTCTGTGTAATGTTTATCTGAAAGGCAGACTTTAGTAAGCCTTTTTTTCCCCATTAAAAATGGTTTAAAAAAAAAAAAAAACTTGCTTAATTCCTCTGTAAAACACCAGTCAAGTTTGAGTGAGGAGAGCAGAACACCACCAATTTCTTTAGAAGCTTATCTATGAACATTAGCTATGGGCAATATGACTATACTTATCATTACGAAAAATTAATTTTCTTACATTACATTACTTCACAATCAGATTTTCTGAGCATGTTGTGAATATCGGCTTTAAAGTACACTTACCAACTGCATGTTTCATTATAAATAGAGCAGAATTAGAGAACGCAAAATTACTGTACCTATAATTTTTTTTTTCATTTAATTTTTGCACGGTTGGCTCTTTTGTGTCTGTTCTAATGTATAAATTGTCTGAAAAATCTAAATATCAAGATGCAGGTATCATGAAAACGTCCTAAAGTATCAATGTCATATTCTTGCCATTTTGCCCACCCCTAATGAATTGAAAGTTATATTTTTCTTTTTTTTTAAAGGATATCTGCACCGTAAGATTCACCACAACTTCACTAGTGGCAGTTTAAAGTGGCACTAGAGCTCAAAAACCTCACCAGTGATCAGTCAATTAATCTTCATCCTGGGTACTAAACCAAAATCATTGGTGATGAAAATGAAATAAACATGTCAATAGCTAATTTGACAGATACAAAGTGTTCTTTGCACTGTTAGATTGACTGTACAGAAATTGTACTGTAAATCACCACATCACCTATATGAAACTGCTAAATCACCTGTTTAGATCATTAGAAAAAAAGTACCATGCTAAAATGCTAGCTGTCGCTCCATGCAATCATTAAAGCTACACTATGTGAATCCTGGGGATTTGGAAACCTCTGTGGAAATGTACAATGGCATGCAATGCAGAAAAGTTGTTGAAAGTTGTAATCAGTTCAATCTTGGGCTGGACTTTTATTTTTGAGCCTTTGAATGTGAATTTCCTATTTAAATATGTACGGTGTGCTTCAACAATGAAACTACTTCTTTAAAAAAAAAAAAAAAAAAAAGAATAAATAAATAATTAAATAAAAATACACAGTGTAGCTTTAACCAATAACCAGTAATCACCAGTAATGATAAAAATACAATACAAATATAATAGTAACAATAATAACCAAGTATGTGCATCAAAGATACCACTGAACAAAGTAAATTTGAGGGTTGTAATTCAGCCCCAAGTTTTTCCAGGATAAAGCTTGTAAGAGCTCTTTATTGAGATAGACTTACCGGTAGTTCAGACGGCTCTGGCAAGAACTCTGCATCTTCCCCAAAAATGAAGTCGGGAGGCAGCTCAGGGTCACTGGCATTAAAGATTATGTCCCCTGGTGGAACAATCAATCAAGAAAAACACATAAATATGCCTCCACACACAGTATAAAGAGATGTCACACAAACACAGTTTTCCTGGGGCAGTTTGTGCTCTCGTTTGAAGAATGGACCAATATGAGGTGTGAAGGTAATTATGAACTACAGGCAATATCTGAAGCCAGTTATCCAGAATCCAGTTATAGCTTTGTATGTTATGCAATGCTATTTAGCTAAACGTACTTTAAAAGTAAGTGAAATGATGATGGATGTTTTCATTAGGGCTATGAGTCAATAACATTATTGAATGTTAATTTAATACTCTCATTAGGGGTTGGAGTTTGTCCCAAAAAAAGGTCCTGATGTTCATTTTCATTCTGTTTCAGTAAGATGTCAAATGCTCAAAACATCAGAAAACAGCACTCTCATAAGAAAGAAAACAACCCCAGACATTTTCTGATGAAACACAGCTGTTGTTAGATAGATGACCTATTCATTACAGATGAAATGAGATGATGAAATTAAAAAGTCCTCAGCAGTCCACCTTACAGAAGCTGCTATCAAAAATTTCAAGCCACATGAAATTCATAAAATATCATCCCTTATGTCTTCTTGCAGGCTCTGGAGAGTGAAATTAGAAAGAAGCAATGGAAAAGAATACTGTTAAACACCTGTAGAGCTGTAATTCTGTGACACTAGGCCAAAGGCCTAAACCCAAGTTAAGCACTTGGCTGTGCAATTTCACAAACAGTCATTCTTACCTGACATCTTACAAACCACTGTCAACCTACACCAATACGGTCATCAGTCCCTGCAAGCCCAACCAGTTTGAGTGACTGCTGGACTGGTTGGGCTAAAGCAGACTGCTTTAAAACTGGGTCAATAACTCAAAGGCTTTTACAGCAATTTACAAAGCTTTTTCTGGTGATTTTACTCTGTTTTTAACATCTGTTTTTTCTTCAACATGGAAAAAAGGATATGGCAAACAAAGCAAACACAAGGCAGTAGTTTTCCACAGATGGAAGCTGGAATGACATCAAGCTAATGTTTGTCATAAATCCGTCACAAAGAAAAACCCTCTTTGCCAACCACCTCAAACCAATTCAACTTTCTACGACCATGTTGTACTATCACAAGACTATTAGTGCTAAAGAGTAATGAAGCACACCTGAAGATAGGCTTTTGGGCACTGAGTCAAATGGAAGCTTGAGAAATATTGCCCCAGCTGGGGCAAAACCAGGAACACTGTGTTCTTCTGGGTGTGCCATGGTTCTGCATGCAAACAGCAGCCAGCATATGCTGCTGCCAGACCGTACAGAGCCCAAAGCAAACAATAAGACTTCCTCCTGAAGGAAGGGGTAACAGACAGGCCTACTTCAAAATCTTCAACCATCAGCAACCACAAGCAAAAATGTCCTAATGTATACTCTATATCCTCCACCTTCCAATTAGTGGCCACCAGAGATGCTTCACAATATGCTTTTATTATGATCATCCTAATGCAGCCTAATATTTGTTTAGAAGACATTTCCTGTTGATTTGGTAGGTAGCTTTACGAAAGATAGAACAGCCAAATAAGGTTACTTCCACTAATTAGATAGACAAAACATTAATGAAAGGGATTCTGACGTTTTTGTGCCAACAAACAAATAATACATTATACTACTATGTAGTGATAGAAGGATTTTATAACATGCATAGCTGGAATAATTTGCAACAGCAGAGTGAATAGCATCCAAGCACGTCATTACCCTCACAAAGCCTGAGAGTTATGAAATGGTCTTGAGTCATCTAGGAGTTGTCAACCACTGGCAGTTGTGAAATTAAATCCAGGAAACTATTCCCAAATTGACTTTAGCTGTTTACTGGCGATGCTTAAAGGTATCTAAGACTATTCATATAATGAAATGAAAACGATGCCAATTTGCAACACTCAAAAAGCATGAACATTTCAAACAGCCCAACATTTCCAACACTTTTATACCAGCAACAGTAACTCCTGCTTCTGAATATATTCTGTTCCAAGTGGTCACCACTAATTTAACCACATAAATAAGCTGCATTAGTATTCTGAAGTCCCTTACCATCAGTCTAAGGCAGGGGTGTTCAACTCTGGTCCAGCACTGTTTGGTAATTTCCTTGATCAAACTCAACTGATTCAGTTAACTGCCAAGTTTAGTGTGTGTGTTTTATTAGGGAAATCACCAAACTACTGGACACTGGCACTCCAGGATCAGAGCTGAACATCTCTGGTTTAAGGTTTTATCTCTGAATATGAACTGCTAACAGCAGGCAATACTAGTACTAAATTTGGTACCAGATACCTGAAGGTCCTCTAATACAAGTGGTGACATGAACACTTAACAATAAAATTGAACAGAATGGATCTGATTGGGGTGGATGGCTCCAACTGGTTCCCATCAGATTCCACTCGGAAAAAGTTCCACGTATCTGACTTTCGAGACTGTCCCTCAAATAAGGCCTTGTAGAAATTGGTGTTAAGATCTGTTTTAGCTAAAGCTATGTTTAAAGTTACTCTTTCAGAGGTATATCAGATTCATTTGACTGACTCAAAGGAAGAGAGTCAATTGATCAGTTTGTTATTCATTTTCAAATGTATAGCAATATTTAATTTAATTTACAGTCAGTCATTGAGTACAAGTGATTAATTTTTCAGCATCAAGGAAAAAAAATCTTATGTTCAAAATAAAATTACAAATTAATAGTATATTACTATAAATAATATATTTAAGGTGTCTACACTTTGCCTGTATTACAGCTTCTGTTCTTTTTAGCAGACCTGCTTTCAGTTTTTCAAAGAAATCTTCAAGTTGGTTACATTTTTCATAATCAAGTAATCTCCAACACATTCAACACTGAGCTTTTGTCTATTTGTTTTTCTCAGGCTACTTGACAGCTACACAACCTTTTAGACCCCCAGTGCTGAATTGTCTCACAGTGGGAGGATGGACAGAAACACCTGCAGTTCTTCCTGTTTTCTCTATATATTTAAATCATTTTTGAACTCCAGTTTTAGATACTCCTGTTTTTTTCCCCACTTTTTTCCTTTACATTTCTCCTGTATGCAAGTGGATTATTTCACATCTATTCCCCTCATAAATATATTCTGAAAAAATAAGTAGCTTGGACTTAATGGCTACTTTCTCTGGGAGTTAAACAAAGGGTGGTCTCTGACTTTGAGCAATGCTCTACTTGCATGTTCATGTTTCAATTGTCACCTTTTGCGCCTTTGCACCTGATCAGCTCAGTCCAGACCTACCAACAGACTCCTGATCTGCTCAGCCCAGACCTATCAATAGACTCCTGATCTGCTCAGTCCACAGCCCAACAGACTCCTGATCTGTTCAGTCCAGACCTATAAAAAGACTCCTGATCTGCTCAGTCCACAGCCCAACAGACTCCTGATCTGTTCAGTCCAGACCTATAAAGACTCCTGATCTGCTCAGTCCATAGCCCAACAGACTCCTGATCTGCTCAGCCCAGACCTATCAATAGACTCCTGATCTGCTCAGTCCACAGCCCAACAGACTCCTGATCTGTTCAGTCCAGACCTATAAAAAGACTCCTGATCTGCTCAGTCCACAGCCCAACAGACTCCTGATCTGTTCAGCCCAGACCTATAAAAAGACTCCTGATCAGCTCAGTCCAGACCTACCAACAGACTCCTGATCTGCTCAGCCCAGACCTATCAATAGACTCCTGATCTGCTCAGTCCACAGCCCAACAGACTCCTGATCTGTTCAGTCCAGATCTATAAAAAGACTCCTGATCTGCTCAGTCCACAGCCCAACAGACTCCTGATCTGCTCAGCCCAGACCTATCAATAGACTCCTGATCTGCTCAGTCCACAGCCCAACAGACTCCTGATCTGTTCAGTCCAGACCTATAAAGACTCCTGATGTGCTCAGTCCATAGCCCAACAGACTCCTGATCTGCTCAGCCCAGACCTATCAATAGACTCCTGATCTGCTCAGTCCACAGCCCAACAGACTCCTGATCTGTTCAGTCCAGACCTATAAAAAGACTCCTGATCTGCTCAGTCCACAGCCCAACAGACTCCTGATCTGTTCAGTCCAGACCTATAAAAAGACTCCTGATCTGCTCAGTCCACAGCCCAACAGACTCCTGATCTGTTCAGTCCAGACCTATAAAAAGACTCTTGATCTGCTCAGTCCAGACCTACCAACAGACTCCTGATCTGCTCAGCCCAGACCTATCAATAGACTCCTGATCTGCTCAGTCCACAGCCCAACAGACTCCTGATCTGTTCAGCCCAGACCTATAAAAAGACTCCTGATCAGCTCAGTCCACAGCCCAACAGACTCCTGATCTGTTCAGTCCAGACATTCCAACAGACTCCAGATCTGCTCGGTCCAGACCTTCCAACAGACTCCTGATCTGCTCAGCCCAGACCTATCAATAGACTCCTGATCTGCTCAGTCCACAGCCCAACAGACTCCTGATCTGTTCAGTCCAGACCTATAAAAAGACTCCTGATCTGCTCAGTCCACAGCCCAACAGACTCCTGATCTGTTCAGCCCAGACCTATCAATAGACTCCTGATCTGCTCAGTCCACAGCCCAACAGACTCCTGATCTGTTCAGCCCAGACCTATAAAAAGACTCCTGATCTGCTCAGTCCACAGCCCAACAGACTCCTGATCTGTTCAGTCCAGACATTCCAACAGTCTCCAGATCTGCTCAGTCCAGACCTTCCAACAGACTCCAGATCTGCTCAGCCCAGACGTATCAATAGACTCCTGATCAGCTCAGTTCAGACCTTCAAAGAGACTCCTGATCAGCTCAGTCCAGACCTACCAACAGACTCCTGATCAGCTCAGTCCAGACCTACAAACAGACTCCTGATCAGCTCAGTGCAGACCTACCAAAAGAGTCTTGATCAGCTCAGTGCAGACCTACCAAAATAGTCTTGATCAGCTCAGTGCAGACCTATCAACAGGCTCCTGATCAGCTCATTCCAGACCTATCAACAGATGTCTGATGTGCTCAGTTCAGACCTATCAACAGACTCCTGAACTGCTCAGTCCAGACCTATCAACAGACTCCTGATCTGCTCAATACAGATCTACCTACAGACTCCTCGTTTGCTAAGTCCAGATCTCCCTATATACATCAGTCAGGCATAATCTTATGACCACCTCTTTGCTCCTATGCTCATTGTCCATTTTATCAGCTCCACTTACTATATAGGTGCACTTTGTAGTTCTACAATTACAGACTGTAGTCCATCTGTTTCTGTGTGTACTTTGTTAGACCCCTTTTACCCTACTCTTCAGTGGTCAGGACCCCCATTGACCCTCACAGAGCGGGTACTATTTGGGTGGTGGATCATCATGAGCATTGCAGTAACACTGATATGGTGGTGGTGTGTTAGTGTGTGTTACACTGGTCTGAGTGGATCAGACACAGCAGTGCTGCTGGAGTTTTTAAACACCTCAGTGTCACTGCTGGACAGAGAATAGTCCACTAACCAAAAATATCGAGCCAACAGCATCCTATGGGCAGTGTTCTGTGACAACTGATGAAAGATACATAGATGACCAACACAAACTGTGCAGCAGCAGATGAGCTATCGTCTCTGACTTTACATCCACAAGGTGGACTGACCAGGTAGGAGTGTCTAATAGAGTGGTCAGTGAGTGGACACAGTGTTTTAAAACTCCAGCAGCACTGCTGTGTCTGATCCACTCATACAAGCTCAACACACACTAACACACAACCACATCAGTGTTACTGCAGTGCTGAGAATGATCCATCACCCATATTACCTGCGCTGTGAGGGTCCATGGGGGGTCCTGACCACTGAAGAACAGGGTAAAAGGGGGCTAACAAAGTATTCCTATTCATCTCTGCTGAGCTCTGTAAGCAAGCATTTCTCAAAAGAACACATGTTTGCCAGAAGGACTGCTGCTTCATTGCCTCATGACTCACACCTATTACCGGAACACTCAATTAAGATCACTGCTGAGTTATAATTACTATCAAACCCCATTTGGTAACATTAAACAGCTTCTCACTGAATTGTGGCACTTGGAAACATCACAGATAAACGCTCTCGCACTTGTTCTCTGAGGCATAAACATTTGTTTATTGCATTTCCAATAGCGACATGAAGAAAATTAGCATTTAAAAGTTGTGCAACACTACTGATGTGTCATGCCCTGCATTGTTCTACTGGATGATTGGAAGAAGTGACCACATGATGGCCATGCTGGACAGTTCTACATTTTCTTTTTGTGCTGTGGTTTATTGAAAAAAGATGGTGCCACAGTCAACAACTGCAATAATAGAAAAGTAACGAACAAGTCATAATAACTCATCTATATTACAGATATCATGTCTGATGGCTCATCATGAGTATAACAGTAATCACGCTATATATTTCGTCAACGTTGGCACGCACATAAAAAAAAGGGCCTTGAACAAAACACATTAATCAACTAGATCAAAGCACAATACCGATCATGCACGACTTAACTTTAGTGGACAAAACAAGAATGCAGTAATGCCACATGGTTTAAAAAAAATTTAAAAAAAGCTAAGAAGAAAAGGTTAATAGCAGAAACAAAAAATAAACAGAGCCACACAATCAAGTAGGTAATGATGAATTGCAGTATCTGGTCTTTCTTAGGATTGGGTATATTTTTCAATACTAATACCAATATTTTGACTTTGTCAGTTTGTTACTGATTTTTTATTTTTTTTTGGGTTGGAATTTTTGCAAAGAAACAGTTTAGTTAATTATGCAAATGAGATAACATCTACTTACATATATATATTTGCATACTTTAAAAAATCTAGCCTTTGGCTAGTGATAGAATGAAAATGTTTATTCCTTTGTGAAGACAGAAAGATTTTACAGAACAGATTATCAAACTTGCTGAAAATACTATGCACTGTTTTAATAAAAAGTTTTCAGGTAATTTCGCAGTTCAGAATTTAGCATAAATCCAGCTATGAGCAATATATTGATATCCTTCTATACTATCCTTCAGAATATGGTTAGGAAAGAACATGAAAAAAATTCCTGAAGGCAGGTATCCTAGAACACGTGAATTTTGGTGACGTGTCATGTGTGGCAGCGCTAAGCTTTCATTCAAATAGCTATGTTATGGAAAATATAGTTGGAAGAGAAGTTAACCAAAAAAAAAAATCAAAACATGCATAAAGAAAGCTATTTAGACAGCCAAGCCAGATTTTAGAGCAAGTATGACTACTGGCTCACGGAAGGTGGACTGAAAGGTCCTGAAATTTGGTACTGAACGACATGGATTCAAACATCTCAAAATAAAGGTCATGTTTTTAAGATCCTTGAAAACTACTGTGCAGTTCATGTCCAACAGGCCTTTGTACTATATACTGAAGATAAGACATTTTTGGCACTTGATGCACTTAAGTTTGGTATATCAGATTTTTGAAGCCATCATCACCATCAAAGAAACTACTAAATTGTTTCTGATTAAATTGGGAGAGACAAGTGCCTCTTTCCATATCCCATATTTTGAGATTATCCCAGAATCTAAGGCTTAATGTAGTTGACTGATGTATCTCACCATATCCTGGTACTACTTTCAAGAAAGTAAATGAAACTGTTGGACCGATTAAATCCTTTCCTGCCTTTGGCTAAGATTACACCCAGCCTACACTTCATACAGAAACAATAAGATTAAATTATCAAACTTTTTATATACTGAAAGGAATTTCAACCAAGTTCAATGCAGCACACTTTCACCTGAAAACATGCCTGAACACAAAACGTGCTCTCAAACATATCATGATATTCATAACTACAAGTCAATAAATGGATAGTAACATTGTGAATGACTTATGACACATAACTAAGGAACGTTTGATATTTATGGAACAATAAATTACAGCGAAAACTCACTGGAAACAGATAAAGATTGCTCATGACTTACATCAGGGCTACATCCATGTGCTACTGAAACTGTATTTGGTCAACTTTCCAGGTTTACTATCTCTGGGAATGCACAAATGTTTCCATGCACTTTGACCTGTTAGTCTCTTGTTAATTGAGCGCTTCAGCAGAATGTCTACAACTTACATTTAAGAGTTTCTCCAGCGTACGGGATGTGCAGTTTAAATCTATCACAGCACGGCCCTGGCGTCAGAGACGTACAACTGAGGAGAAAGAGAGAAAAAAGCACTAAAGAAAAAAGGAAAAGACACCTTCACTGTAAAATTAAAGAAACAAACTTCAGACACCAAACATGCCATGGCTGAGTTACTACAACTGAGCTAAGGGGAAAACTGACTAAAGTGATTTGGTCTGTTGAGTCATTCCTTTAAGGTAGGGATGGTTAATGTGGCAAAAATATAACATAAAAAACTGAAGACTTCTTCATGCTACATTATAAGCATCATAATATTTTGCTTTTCTGACATTTAATAAATTGAACAGAAAAGTAACATTGGGCTGTGGAGCAGTACCTGACTTCACAAATGCTCTTGTGAGTGAATGTGATCATTCAAAGCAATGCTCCAACATCTAATTTAAAGCCTTCCTGGATGAGTAGAGGCTGTTACTGCAGCAAAGGGTAGGATGGGGCAAACTACCCGTTTAATACCCTTGAGTTCACAAGAAATGCTGGATGCGCAGGTATCTAGGTTTTGGACATGTCAAGCATTTTCTACTGTTAAACCAAGCTTGTCAGAAACCTTTATTTTTCTCAGCTTATTTCTTGAGATTTAGATCTCATACATCAATACGACAGACAATACTCACCCAGTCTTAAGGTCAGTGATGCGCAGGCAGTTAGTGGAGTCTAAACCAACGCGGCCATTGCGCACAACACTGCACAGTAAAGGCCTCAACTCTGGAGAGATCCGACTCAGGGCCACCTCCGGAGAAAGGCTGTTCATCTTTCGCTGAGAGATCTTTCTGCTGAAGGCCAAGGTGACATAACAGAGCAAACAAAATGAGTCTCAACTGAGCCAGTTACAGACTTTATTGATGTGAGCTACTGCAAGTTTAATCCATTTTACTATCGAAACATGAAATCCTGAACATGAAAATCTGCACCGACTGTTAAAATGCAGCAAAGAAACATTAAAGAGGTGCAACAATGCATCGTGACATTGCACCGCAAAATTCTGTGCACTGCAAAAACCGGGCTTTCCATTATTAATGGCACTGAATGCAACTGCGTGGCTTGAGCACCAAAATTTGCTATCATCAACAATTAACAACTCACTCCAGCATGTTCATTAGTAAGCTGCACAAAAATACGGACACGGTCATCATTTGTCTTCCAATTTTGTTCAAAACCCTGTAAGAATATTGACGTGACCCCATTATGAAGAACTCAATATAGAACCATTTCATGTTATTTACATGGTGAAATGGTTCATCAGATTGACAGAGAATGTGCTGTAAGTGGTTCTATAAAGTAACCAAAAGGGTTCTGCTATTAATACGATGCCAGGTGTGTAACAGCAGAACCCATTTGGTACTATATCAAATCATTTATCACGCCTACACATTCTCTATCAACCTAAAGAACCATTTAAGCATTAAAGGGTTCTATTTAGAACTCATGGCTCTAGACAGAGCTATTGCTTTTACTAAAAAAGCATCTTTTTAAGAGTGTAGCTGGAATAATAACGACAGCCAATAAAAGTGAAGTTTTTAGATACTGACCAGGTTTTATATTAAAACGCTACATGTGTAATTTAATAGTACTGAATAATGAATAACGATGATAACTCAAATGAAACTTACTGGCCACGTTTACTGAAGCCTGCACATAATAATAACAAGACTAATACTACTAATAATCATAAACAGACCACTCTGGGCTTAGACAGCCAAATAAAGGCAAACCCTCCATTTGTTTAGTATTGTTGAACAGAGGCGCGGCGGCTAGCTGCTAACACGCTAACGCGAAATTGAAGTCAAAGCTTCGTATTCGGATTGCACAGCTCCACCTTAAATGGCGTGGCAGTGGCGCCTGGAAGTTAAACACTGCACCATTTAAGGTGGAACGGGGACATTTGAACAAAAAGAGCCGGCGGATATGAAGCCAACTCCAACTTCGTCAGGCTAACGGGGCGGCTAAAACAGTCGTCGCTTCCTTTAAGACCCGCTTAAGTGATTTTTCCCGACTTTCGCTAAGCTGTCCTGCTCGTCCTCATATGAAAACGACCATCTTCAGTTTATTTCTGTACCTTTATCACTGAATTAACCGCAGCTGATTTCTCTCAGCCGCGGCTGTTGTTGTCGTCCCGGCGCTGTTTGTTTGGGGTCTTTATGCAGGCTGTCTACACGAACGCCTGAGCCGCCATGCTCAGGCTGCCCCGGCTAGTTGGGACTTCAAAGGCAGAATTAACGCAAAAACAGTGTTGTATTTTATGGGTTACCAGTCGTACAGTGTGTTAAATTAGCAGATAAATGACATTTTGATTAAACAAGAGAGGACAAAGGCATCTCTTTTGAGTTCAGCTCTTTCTGTGTGTCTGAGGTTCAGAAAGTGAACTTTGGTTTGGGCTCAGTTTTGCACTGACAGCTGATACCGACTGTAGGTAAAGTGTGGCATTTTACATTTTACATAAAAACGATATGACATAACCTGCATTTATTTATTTAGACTTGGGCTATGCAGAGAGACGTCTTTCAGCTTGCATGTCTGAGTTTCACAAATATAGTATAAAGAAATATAATGCAGTATTTACTTGTGTGGATAAAAGCAGTGGAGACTGAATTGAGCTATGACTGCCATTCATTTCTATACAATATCTATCTCTCTGTGCTATATCTGTACATCTATTCAGTGCTTCCCTGTCCTGCTCCGTGATCTGCCTGCACTGCACACAGTGTTTTTCCTGCTTGAACACACCTGATTCAGCTCATCATGTTACCAAAAACCCTGTACGAAGTTGAATGGGAATGACTTTTCAAACAATTTGCATAATAGTTGAGGTTAGAGCTGAGCAATGTAACTAACAAGCATATCACAAGCGTTTCTGAGCATATTGTGGATATTGGCAGTACTTATTGTGGGTTTTGCATCGCTTCCACGCTGCATGTTTCATTAGGAAGCGTAATTTTTTAATGTTGAATATATTTACTTTGAGAGTTATTGATAGTATTTTCACTACTTG
Source organism: Pygocentrus nattereri (assembly GCF_015220715.1). Taxonomy (NCBI): domain Eukaryota; kingdom Metazoa; phylum Chordata; class Actinopteri; order Characiformes; family Serrasalmidae; genus Pygocentrus; species Pygocentrus nattereri. Next base: position 35,254,705 of record NC_051220.1, on the reverse strand, counting down.
TCTTGTGACACATCGTGTATCGTTAAAAAAAAAGACAAACTTCCTGAAGGATTGTGATATTGGGTTTATCCATATCCCACCTATAGTTAAGATGTAAGCAAAGTCCTTCAGAGTGGTTTGGTATGAAATTCTAGAGAATCGGAATTGTTCACAGTGATGGTGATAGGAACCAGACATCTGAAGAGTTTAATACTCTGAAAGCCCCCTCACAGTAAGCGAAGCCTGTTGCATGAAATGGTTGTGGATATGCTATCGGATGCCTAAGACATTGTTTTCTTATATGATTTTAGTCTAAAGCCCATTCTAGATAATACAGTCATGGTGGAGAGGTGCATGCAGGGTACGATGGTAAGGCAACTACTATGCAAAGAGAAATTACTTTTCCAGATTTACCATGATTTTAACATTATCAGTTATAGATCAAAGCTCTGAAGACGTGCAGGTTCATTGGCCTTGTGACCCCTGTTTCCTGTCACCACCACTGTAAAGAAAATTGAATCATTTCAGGTCAACACGGTCTGAATGACTTAGTTTACATCTTAGTAATTGAATTATGCAGAAATTAAAAAAAATTGGTGGAATTCCCCTTTAAAAGGTGGCTATTAGGGCAGGGAGACACTAAGGTCGAAGGACTTTAGGAGCCATCTCACGACCTGGTAGTAATAGAGCTGGCATACAGGATAATATTACAACCTATCATAAAGTCATCACTTGCAATTTATGCAGTATAATTACTCTAATTACGCATGGCCATAAGAATATGTAATATTTACAGATCAATTTTGAGAGTTTTATAATATCTTACAGGTAAAGTCAATTTGCCTCCTGTAGCAAGACAAACAGTATTTCCAATTATGGAGCTTTGGCTTTTGTAGTCAAGCCTAAATGTTAGATAACCATTGATATATTCAATTTTTCACACCTTTATTTTTCCGCCTTTTTCTGTCCCACATAATCAACATGACATCTCTGTTTGCGCATGATTACGATGTGTAACTGTCTGCACTGATAGGCCTTCATGGACTTCATGAACAGCCTCTCTTCTTCAAGAAACAGAAGGATTTGCATGGCATGTTAAATTTCACAGGCCTGGATAAAGATTGCCTTCTCCAATTTGCAATGCATGGTATTTTTGCTCTTCATTTAGGCCCCATTTTAAACAAATATATTAGGAAACCTTTGTAATTATTAAATATGAATGTCAGATGTGATATATCTGGATGTAAGTTGGTTCAAATAGATCAATCAGGACGATTTGAGTACAGTGCAGACTGTGTAGAAAATATAGGCGATCGTGAGAAAATCAAGGCTGTCCCATAGCTAACGGCCAAGCTTTCACAGTGCCTTAGGACTGCTGGGAGATTTGAGCAGATTAGCTCACTACTATTCACATGCATAGCCTACATGCAAGGGATTGAATTAATGAAGGATTTTCTTGGCTGTTGTCAATCACATGGTGCAGTCTTGAAATAATCACCTCTGGTGCAATAGGCACATGTCCAATGTGGAGCACAATTAATGCTATTTCTAACCTATTGAAAACATTTCCTACATGCGGATGGTTAGAGTGTGCGCTCTTTTTGAAAACTGCAATTCAAGCCTACTTCCTCCATCTCGGCTTCAAATCACAGCCCTGCCTGCTTTATCTGTACTCTCCCGAAACATTATTTATTTATTTATTTTATGTTAGATGAGCAGTACAGCGTTTTTCAGTGCACATTGCCATTAGATCTGACTTTTCAAGTGTCAAGCAGCCAAGGCTGCAGCCATGCTGGTCTTATACGAGAGGCAGCGATGATAGATGCCTCTCCAGTTCTTTAGAATCAAAAACATATTATTGCAGTGGTTTATTCATTCTGCTGATTACTGTGTGTGTGTTTGTGTATCTCTATTAGGACATGACTGAAGAAGTGGATGTTGTGGTAGTGGGCTCCTGTATGACCGATCTGGTCAGGTGAGTCTTTTTACTTCGCAAGGACACTTGGGTTGTATGTTAACTTTTGCACTGAAATGAAAACAGTGCATTTGATGCATATGTCACTGTTAGCTGAAGTCAACAGAAACCGTCAACAATATTAGCCTACACAACATGTGACCCACGCTAAAGATCATGCTCATACCCATGCTTATGGAACATGTTTATTTATATTCATAGACAGTTTTGAAATAACTCTGGAAGTCTTTCCAGTAGGAACTAAATGCAACCCACCATAAGCAGATAGGGGAACTGCGCTGGGCCTATTTGAGTTTTCCAGAGGTGTGAATCACTATGCATTGGTCACGTCGACTATTTTTGCAATTTTTTCCTTGTCAAATGTCTCATAGTCATATTGGCTATAATTGCACTTTGTAAATACAACACAGTGTTATAGATTTCTCAGTGCTGATATTGACAGGCATTGACATACTTAACCTAAAAATTGCATTAGAAAAGACAAAATGGCTTTTTAATGAAAATGCATCTCTGATTGGATTTAAATCTGTCTTTTTTTTATAATGATTTTGGGAATCTCCGACCAGATCATTTTGAACTCTGTTATCTTTGTTTTATAGCAACTTTTAACTTGGCCTTGCTGGTCTTCCTGAGGATTTTGTGTCTTTTGGTGCAGTCTGTATAAGTGAGGATGTCTTAGATGAGGACAGTAGATGATGTGTTCTATGCTTAGCATATGGTCATTGTTAGTAATTTCAGTAACGGTTGTTCCATTGAGTCATATGTTTTCATTGCACTACTGATAAGTTATCTTTTTTATCTGTAGCAGTTTTAGTTGGAAGTAAACCAGAGGTTCGCTCTTTTCAAGGCATTTCGGGAATTATTTATTTAAATTGGCAGGTTTTTGTGCTGTGGATTTCACTGTATTCTGTTTTTCATCATCCGTAATCCTGCTTTTCCTTTGTATGTAGAAGATTTAGGCCGATTGATTCCAAGGAAGGAAATATCAAAGGTTAAATCCAGCACTTTGCATTCACTGCTCTGTTGCATGTGCAGACAGTGTGAAGCAATTCTCCTGGTGGTTTAACTGTTCAGATCCTGACTTTCACCTAAAATTGTGCTAAATATATTGTTATTCTATTTCACTACAGCCTAAATACTCAGTTGTTATTTAGTACTTATCTATAATACGCATGTTTTCCAACCTGGAAAAATCCCAATACATATAAACGTCTATGTGACTGGAAAAGATGCTTATTATGGAAAAGTACAGAACTGCATCTTGGTATTTGTGTGGTACTGATGGGATCCATTTGCACTGAATATACACTAGCATTCAAATCTTTGGAATCACATGTTAATTATTGTTGTATTTTATTCTTAATTATGAAATGCAGATTAAAATACCATAAGCTACACACCAGCCAGTATTTTTGAGAACTTTTGAGAACGATTTTTGAGTCTTTTCAGAACACCAAAAAGGTATTTATATGTAATGATTTAATTGATTTTGAGATTTCATCAACACATTTCAAATACAAGAATGGATGTTAATTTTAATAGTAGTTCATTCTCAAAGTTATACAGCTCAATCATTATGGAATCATCTACTGCTCTGTTCTCCATTTTTTACAGTTTCCTACAAATTAGTTGAAATATGTTAAGTAGTAGATTGGCAGCATCATAATGGAATCATTTCATACTTTTATATTCATAATTTTAGGGAAAGCGGTGTTCCCAAACCTTTGAATGCTAGTGTCTGGGCAAAGTACTTTGGTTTGTACCTTTGGTTTGTGGTGGCCGTGTGCACTGGCAGTGGATTTGGTGCCATACACGCAAACCGCGTGTCCTGCTGCAATGATGGTATTGTGTCATTTCAGCTACAGATCAGGTTGGCTGAACTGAAATGACTGTGGAAATGCTTAGTGTTAAACAGCCTGGTGAGGTTTTGGGGTGTATTCTGTTGTTTCCCTTGTATGGAGATTATGTGAAGCGCATTAATCAGAGAGTAGCACCTCTCAGCCAGCTCTTTGAGAAGATCTTAAGTGCTTGCCCACACAGGAGAGAAATAGCTGGGGATTCTTTAAGGACAGCACTGTTCACTGTTCTCTGTTAATCTTTCCATGGCGGCATAAATCGTGCTTTTCTGGCTGTGTCATAATATGATACTCACAGAAGAAACTCCAAAAGTGTGTGTTATTAAACACATATGGCCTCGCTTGTGTTCTACTTTTGCTTTCCCCTCCCTCTCCAACCCCCCCCCCCCCCCCCCCCCCCCCCATCAACTTTAGCCTTTGAAAAGCGGAGACCGCATCAATTAGGCATCAGCACTAACGGGAAAAGTCTATGTTTGTATGTGTGTTTTTCCCTTTTCCTTTTCAAGGGTGCTTGAAACACACTCCTAGCCCATCAAAGTGCTATGCATGACTTTGAAGTATGAAATCCAGTTTTCTCCCTGGCTGGTGCATGTGCGGGTGTGCTTTTTGTCGGTCTGTGTCTGGTTGACTGTGAGACAGAAAAAATCGGCATGTATCTCCTGTTGAACATCTGTGTGACCGTGCTGAAGCCAGAGAGTGCCACCTGCTGATCGTCTGAGCATTTAGTAGCAGCTCGACCACATAGAGCCACTCGTACGGAGCACACTGGCCATGCTAAAGTCATTTCTAACATTTTAGGTCTTTTCAGTGTGATATTACTATTATTTTAAAGGGCCCATGTAATGGAAAAATGAATTTTTTTTGCTTTTTTTTAATAAGAGCTGTAAATGTAGTGCGCAAGCTACATATATAGTGTTCACTGCACAGTCTATACAGTTCACATTTGTAAACTAAGCTGCAAAAAGTGCCGTTTTAACTGCAATGTTTTTGTGATGTCATAAAAAACAACTTTTACACATATACGTCTATTTGCCCTCCAGCACTTTTGCCAAGCCAATGCATGCTGAAGTTATAAGGAGTGTTTTTTCTTTTAATAAGGCACAATATAAAGCATTTACATGTAGTTGTGTCAAAAGTGTGGGCACCCCTGGTCAAATGACATGTTTTCTTGATTTTCTGAGTGAAAATAAGTGAACACCTCCTCTACAGAGAACACACTTGCACACATTTTAATGCAGAATTAATGTTTATTTGCTGAATTTAAAATATTGGAAAAAAAATGTAAAATGTGGCTGGTGTAATAGTTATGGCACATTTTATATTTTATTTTTTTCCAATATGTTTAACTCAGTAAAAAGAGCAATTGTGCTCTAAATTATATGCAGTTTGCTCTCTGTAGGACTTTTGAATATGACTGTATATCCATTGTAAAGGCACAGGCTGTTCAATTATAAGGGACAAAGAGAGGTTTGAAAATGATCAGGTAAAAATAAGTTATGACTGTTTGTTTTTGTTTTATAAAACCACTCAAGTGTTATAAATAGACTTCAGGGAAATAAATAAAATACCAGAAAAATGTAGGATAGGCACCCTTTAATACACCTGGGTGTTGGAAAGGTGTGTAATGGAGCTGTTAGTCTGTCATTTGAAAATCAAATTGATACTAGTGTGGGAAAACATGCTCCAATACAGGTACGATGCGCTCAAATCTTCCGTTCTTATGTGCTTTACTATTTGGAAACAGCTCGTTCACGTACGTGACATGAGTCAACCCCCTACAGCCGCCAGAGGTTTTCTTTGAAAGTAAATGTTTTGTTGTGTGTCGGCCCGTGGGTTAAGACGTTCTCGCCCTGACCCGCTCACACTGCGTCAGTGGTTTTCTCCTGCAATCTTTGTGGAAAGGAAAAAAAAAAAAAAAGAAAGAGAAAAGGATGTAAACAGTGCCCTGCTGCACGGCTCACGTCAGCTTAACACCTGTTGTGGTTCCCTGCGGCTTGGAAGAGTCAGCAGCATAAAATTGTGTCAAAGTTTGCGATGTGACTGATTGATTGAATCAGACGCTTCTCAGATGCTTCTCGCCATCAAACAATAGAGTGAATGTGATGATGCAGGTGTGGTTAGTCTAGCTTTTGCCCTACACCAGACGCTGACTCAATCACACCTCATTAGGTTTAAAGCTCACTACCTAATGACAAAAGTCAGTGAGGTATATACTCACACCTTTCTCACACAATAGTGGCAGAAGCTCTGACTACATGAGTGGGTTTACAGTGTTGTGAGTGGAACTGAAGAATAGTCAGATTGTTCTCTGATACGTTGGTGATGTTATGCAGTTGTGCCATACGCTGAGACTAATTACACTGACTATATTTTGCCATTGTTGTACCATTTAAAGGGAAATTCTGCTTAATACAATGATTAAGATATAAACAGTTTGATGTGAAATGGTTAATTGTGGAGAAACTTATTGACTCACATTTCTTCACAGTAGAGTCGCAATGTCTACAACACAAATATAGACGTTTTATTTACTGTCCAAAAGCACCAGTGAACCGACACGAGTTTTATATGTAATATTGATGATAATAAAATAGTGGCAAATCTAAAAAAAAGCAATCTTTGTCTTTTGTGAACTATCTTGCCTTACAATGCTCTTTAATATCTCTGCCAGGAATGTTTTTCAAATATCTTTTTAGCCTCAAAGCTATAATAAAACAGTGTCTCAGGAATCAGGCAGCAGATTCATACCTGTTTCATGTAATAACTTTCTGTAAAGTTGAAATGTTTTGTACGTCTGGTTCCTTTCACTGCTATTGTGAAGGACTCTGATTTGTCCAGATGTTGTAGAATGGAGCGTTTCACTTCAAACCGCCCTGACTTTCTTTACAATCTATAGAATTCCCTCTGAAGTCCTTTGCCAGTTCTATTTTAATAAATTAATAATATGGATGTAATAATCTGAAATATTACAATATTATGAAATCTGAATTTAATAATATGAGACGTGTCTGTGTCTTGAAGACAGGGGTGCCTAATTTTAACCACGAAGGATAGAAAGGTAGATAGACAGACAGACAGAAAGACATCCATCCATCCTTCCATCCATCCATCCATCCATCCCGAAGAGCACTTGCAGTGTTTCAGGAGCAAGACATATAATTGCACATACACTTTGTGTTAAACTACAAGAGAAATAAAATTAAAGTACGGTATATATCACATATTTACTTGGCATATGGGACAGATTTGTTGTATGTACATGACAGCAGACACTGAGTGGTATGAGATCAACTAAGAGCCCGTATTATAGACATAACTAACTCAGAATTGCATCAGTATTACAGTGTAAAGTGCACAGTGAAAGTGTCATTACAGTAATAGTTGTGATATATTGCACAGTGTGTTTAAAATCTGATTAAAATCTGAGATCCAAGTTTTCATTCTAGCCTGACTCACCTGACTCCGCCTCTTTAATCAGTTGGTGTCAGTCTTCAAAAAACTGATCAGCTCCTACTTCAGTTGGAACAAAGACATGTGGCCACATGAGCCCTTTGTGGATATTATTGAGCATCCCATGCTTTTTTAAGCCTTGCTGTTAATTCGTATATGCCTTGAATAGTCTAAATGTATGATACTATTAAAATATGACATGTGGACCAAAATTAAAAAAAATAATAATAATCTGTTATTAAAAACATGACAAGTAGGCAAAATCCTACTATAAGTTGGTCATCATTGCCTCAAACATGTTTTTCTCTTGGGTGATGTCACACTCTAGCTAAGACTGGACAGTCAGAATGATCTATTAGAGTTAAATTAGATAATTGCACAGCTAAACAGAGATAGTCCAAATGTTTGATGGTGCAACAAAAATAGAGAGCTACTCATGGAGGGATTCGCTCTATTTTTAAATAGTAAAAGAAGCGTTTTTGCTCAGTTTATACAACATATTTAAATAGAACTGAACATGGACAACAAATTGAGGCTTATGGGACTTAACAGACAGGTTTTCCTTTTAAGATTTATTATGTATTTAAATGCTGCCACTTTTGTACAACTATACAAATAATGCACAAAGTTACTTTTTGAAATATGGAAATAAACGAATGTAATAACATATTTGTCCAAACATTAATGTAATACGATTATATCATTTCTGTATTGTTTTTGTTGTGTGTGTGTGTGTGTGTGTGTGTGTGTGTGTATACACAACAAAAATATATGCTTTTAGAAATATATCCTGTCACATTAAAAGACATACTATAATAAAATAATAAAATATGATATTATATACCAACATATTTTGGCTTTTTCAGAATCTTATTTTTGAGACCATTTTGTATTATCATTATTAGTATTATTATTAATAATGACACAATTAATAATAATAATAATAATAGTAACTTCAATTAAAATATCATTTTCAGCAGACTACTTATAACATCATTCTCATTCTGTCGTTCTTGTTTGTTTCCCCTCTACCAACTCCTGCAGCTTATTTGGAAATATGTGGTTGGACAAACTGGCTCATCACCAGAGCTATCCAGAGTGAGATCAAAACTTCTCATCCAGATTACTGGAAACTGGGCAAATAGTATTCTTATTCGTCTAAATTGACTTACTGTAAAAGCCCCTCTTTAAACCTCACAAACAACACATGCTTAAAAGGCCAAGCAGAGAAAAACAACTTTAGCTGCACGTTCTGCCATCAACAAAAACACGGACTCTTGCGGACTTGGACTGGAGCCAGGCTGTAACTTTCTGAGGTTGAGAGGTTTTTTTCCTCTTCTTCAATAGAATGAGTAATAGCTGCTTGTTCTGGTTGGGTGAGAATCACATGGACCTCTCTCTGTAATGTCATGCACTGCTGTAGTAAAGCAATTACCTTTCTAAGGAGTTCAGAGCCCCGGCATTATATTTAGAAGGTTTAGGCATGGCATGGTGTACTGTTTTCACTCATAAACAGCTCTTTTAATCAGTGTATTCCTGTAAATTCCCCCACCACCACTCTAATCACCCCATCTCATTTCAAAATGTTGTGGCTAAACGGTAAAAGTATGAGTGCGGGTGGAAGTCAGCTTCACTTTTCAGTCAGTGTAGTGGATGAATCAGGTTCCATACATTACTGAGTCAGTGATGGTGAATCATCATATCAATCTAAAAACCTAATTCATGCATACTGATGCATCCTGTTTGGTGAAAGTGGTTTTCAAATTGAAATGTCAATCAGAAGTTTTGTGTACAGTGATCATAACTGACTGATTATCTGTTAATCGCCATGTTCCTGTTGTTTTTATGAACAAACAGACTTAATGGCTCACTATGCAGGCTTTCATCAAGTGATTATTTGATACCCTTTGTGTTATTCTCGTAAAAATGGCATTGCAACGTCTTCATAATGCCACTCAGTTTGTCAGGGATGGTTTTTTAGACATCCTTTCAGATGTCTCATAAACTCAGAGCAACTTTCTACCCTAAATGTGAGCTTACTGACCAACAGTGACATTGAAAGCAGGTTCGGGTCCTTTGTGTTTTTTAGGAGTACATTCCCCTTCATCTTCAGTGAAATTGCCACATTGTTTTGAAGCTAAACTATGTACAGAGATTTTGGAGACCCCTCTGGTGGAAATGTGTAATTGCACACAATAGCTCATGTTCACAAAGCATCTCAGATTAGGAGTACTGATTGTAGGATCTGTTCTAGTCAATAAAGTTAAAATACATCTGAGAAATCCAATCCTAAATCAGCACTTTTACTCTAAAAAGCTTTGTGAACGTGGGTCAGTGTGTGTAAGAACATTTTGCAATGTTGGTTGTGCTTCAGACCCCATGCCTGAGTGTATGAATGTGATTATTGCTCATGCATTGAAAGAGTATTTAGAGATAACTCTGTCAAAACTTGCTGGAGGACGTGTCTTGAAGTTGTGACTAAATTATCTACTATTTTCATCATATCACAGATCATGAAGTCACAGAGCATGTGATGAAATCTGCATACTGATCAATGAAACTGTAGTGTTTGCTTCATTTTTGCATAATATTGTTTAACATACACTGGATGTAGAGAGCTCTCTTGTAGGACCGTAGGGGTCTTCATCTGCACATGGGGTAAAACAGGTATGTCGAAGGGTCCCAAGGGTCCACAGCACAGCAACGCGTCTTTCTTGGTTTAATCCACCAAATTCAGTTCCGCAGGTAATTACACAGCCCTTCATAACTCAGTTTAGATGTGACACCCTGTAATGCTGTGGCCCTCCAAGCCCCTGACAGCCCTGCTTCAGAACGGTGTTGATCCATAGCAAAGTCCATTACAGTGCACTGATGCGAATAAACAGCATTGCTTACAGTAACTTTAATCCTCCCAGCCCCCCCCCCCCCCCCCAAAAAAAAAAAAACAAAAAGCACATGAAAACCAAATATGTCACTATCCAGAGATCCAATCTGAATCACATTCAAAGCCACAAACAAAAAAGGCTTGAATCTGATTGAAAAAATTCTGATTGCATGTTGTGTTTTGCTGTGGAGTCTGCAGAAACTCTTTAGTGCTTAAATGCACCACGACAGAAGATTAAATTGGTACTGACTTTCTGAGTAAAGCCACAGATTTAAAAAAAAAAAAAAAAGAAAAGAAAGAAAGAAATCTGTCGCAATTCAGGCCAATTTACACTGGACACAGTTTTAGTCGTCCATCTGACAGAACAGATGAGCTTCCGTTTTTGTCTGTTTCAGGCCACACTAGCAGTCTATTTTTTTCTCATTTGCATGTGGCTTTTTATTACACTCCAGTCAAAATTACTCATTTTTTAAACCTGAACTACAGGGAGATTCACTCGAAAGAGGCCCTGAATATTCTGTTGTAACTCCCGTTAGGATGAAGCAATCCGAACCAAATAGTACTGAACCAGAATACGCTTTATACCTTGATGTATGTGTAATCGATAGCATTATGTGCGATGCTGAAAGTGATCTCTGTTTTCTGCCATACACATGAAGGGGTGCGGGGGTCGGCACCTGGATGTTCCAAACGGTTAGATGTTGCAACGCCTCTCCGACACCTACCTCATCGCTCCATATACTGAGGAGCACTTTGCACTTTGTTTTGTTCAGATTGCTTAATCCTTGTGAGAGTTATTACAGAATATTCAGGGCCTCTTTCGAGTGAATCTCCCTGTATAATGTTTTTTGTTAATATAAGTAGTGTTAGTGAGTTGGAAAAAATACTAAAATATGTTGAGCATGAGCTGCTGCGAATCGCACGGTAAGTCCTGAAGTAATAATTTAAAAGTCTGAGGTGTTGGGTCAGTTTTTCGGACCATGTCACGTTGACATCAGATGGACAGAGTCAAAAAGAAGGCCAGGCTCGATGATTAGGACCCAAATGCAATCAGATTCATCCTCTTGAGGAAGGGGTCCAAAGCACAGTTGACATTACAAAAGGTTCATCTGCGTGTTGCGCACAATTACGCATTTCCATCGGAGGGGTCACCAAATCCCCATAATTTACATAGTGTAGCTTTAAAGAAATAGTCTAGACTGTACTGACGACGTGTGCAGGCTGCTCTGCTACCTACAGCTGTGAAAAAAAAAACAGATTTTGAAAAACTGATCTGCTGTTTACGCTATCATGATCCAAACCATCTAAATAGAAAAGAATTAGAGAGAAAAGCTTATATTCCTGCTTGATGTCAGAGGCAGTGTGGTTTGGATGCACTTCACTTATGCTGCAGTTGCATGTGGTTTTGTGGCTTGGCGAAAAATCTGATTTCTGACACTTCAACTCTTTAATGTGAAGATAATCTAAAGTGATTTTAATCGACGCTGCTCTTAGTTTTTTAGTTCTTAGTCTTTTTCCATAAACTCTGTTATATCTTCTCTTTTCTTAGCCAGGCGCCGAGGCTGCCCAAAGCTGGAGAGACAATACATGGTCACAGGTTCTTCATTGGCTTTGGTGGGAAAGGAGCAAACCAGTGTATCCAGGCTGCTCGACTGGGAGCCAAGACTGCCATGGTTTGCAAGGTACTCAAGAATGCTTTCTTTTCCATACTCAAGACCTTTCTGTTCATGTACAGTGCTTTGTTTCATTTTGTTTCATACTGATCAGCTCATCATTGTTAGTTTGTACCTGCAGCACTAGAAAGCTTAAACAAGTAATAAAGGCCTGTGTTTCTCAGTACAAAGAGCCCAATCGATACTGAAGCATATGCACAGCACAAAAATAGTCTCCCATGCTTTCAGAAAGCCTGAAAGAGGGGTTGCACTTCAAAAGACAGAGGGCCAGGTAGAGAAGGGCCCCAGTCTTGGCACGTCTTTAACAGCGTGGGATAAAAGTAGCCCCAGTGGGCAGAGAGGGACCCCTCCACCCCTTACCTCAGTGCTGAACGTCTCAAAGAGAGGGAAGGAGAGAGGGGTGCGGCGGTTTAGAGGACTGTTGGTAGTGCGGAGGCGTGTTGGGTGGGGTGGCTATATCTGGAAGGCTTGGCTGGATTTAGCAATGCAGAACTTTGCCCTGACAGTGAGGAAGGAGAACGTATTGTTTCAGCCCCCAGTTGAAAGGTGGTTCCTCGTATTCATCAAACTAAGCCAGTTAATTCAACGTTAAGCTCATAATATTCCGGAAAACAGTGTAACATGTACAAAATCAGTTCTTAAAAGAACAGTTCTGCAAAAACATCAAATACACACAGTTTTCGCCTTAGCCTAAGCGTGGTGGATCAGCCAAGACATGTTTGGTGTCTGAGGTTTGATCGTTTATTTTTGCACTGGAGCTAATGGCTAATGTAGCCTTTAAGTAATGACTTTTATGCATTACTAACATTACATACTAATTAGCATTGTGTAAAGTGCATGTCAGAATCGTCACATTTAAACCACATAGGGTTGTCAAGTAAACTCAAATAAACTCTTAAATCACTGTTAGCTATAAAAAGGATGGAAATATGTTGAATATCTAAAAAAAAAGTGAAAAAAAAAGCACCACCCTGAAGCCTAAACTTTGCCTGTTTTTTGCCATTAGTTATAATTTCAGAATACATTCCAGTGTCAGAACCATTATAAGCTGGTTTTTGTGATGATATACATGCAGCTTGCAGGATTCTAAGTAGTGCAGTATTAGCTTTCTTTACTGGTGAACTACATTAGCCTAAAAAACTAAAGAAGCAAGCTTTGCACACCAAACAGTTATCTGACTGATCGATTACATTTGGAGTAAAGGAAAGACTATGAGTTTTTCTGGACTGTTCCTTTAAGTATTGCTTTTTCCTGAAGATACCCAAATTCCCAAATTGTTTCCTTCCTCCACAGGTTGGAAAAGACTTTTTTGGGGACAACTACATTCAGAATTTCAAAGACAGTGGTGTATCCACAGGTAATGAGCTTTCATGTTCTTCACTTCTCATATTTGATCATTTCTGAAATTCTTCACTTTAACATGCATCATTAAATGCGATTAAAGAATTCAGGTGGGATCACTTCGTGAATCATGAAAAGCCAGAAAATGTAATCAACTTCCATGACTGAACTTTGGTTTAGAACAAAATCTTTACAGATTTCTTAGAAAAACTAAAAGCGGGTCTCCAGAAAAGAACGGACGAAGTAATAAAGGCAAAGTATGGACACACTAAATACTGAGCAATATTTATGTATTCAGCTGATGAGCGTTCCGTGAAATCTTCTGTTAAATATGGGCTTTTCCTTTTTCCTCAGAACTGAAAATAAATAACGTTATGACTGTTTTGTCTGAGATTGAAAGAAATCCATATTTGCACTGTACTGTACATTATTTAAAGTGATTTGCTGATTTGAACCACTTTTTCCAGTCATGTAGTCTTGTCTATGTTTCACTCTCTTCCTGCAGCTTTTGTGGAGCAGACAGCTGAAGCTGCGACTGGAGCTGCTTCCATCATCGTAAACGATGCAGGTAGTGTGAAGGTGCTCCGTGTGTGGCGCCCTGTTGCACCCACAGGCTTTAAAAGCTTCTAAAATAACACACGGCTAAGTGCACTTCTGAATGAACCACAGATGAGTGAACAGCTCTCTACCTGTGTTATTCAGTCCGTCACCCACACAGCACAGAACAGTTTATAGCAAGGCTGTTTTATATAGCACTGCTTGAAGGTAAGGCCTGGTGACATAACCAGTCTGTTGCTAAATGTAAGGCCCTAGTGCGCTGTAAATGTCACTAATCACAGCTTTAGCTCGGCCACCGAGCCTGGTGGAGATCCGCGAGTGAACTGCCAGTGCCGTGGGGAGAGGAACGTCACGATCGCCATAACAACCTGGCGATAGCACAGTGTCCCAGCATCCTGTGTAAAAGTCACAGTTACTCGAGATGGAATGATTATCTCGCAGACGACTGAGGAAGTTGGATTGATGTAAAGACCATCTTGATGAAAAAGCCTTACTCTGCACTGTGGTTTCCCAAGTGCTGATGTAAGCACTATATCAGTGCCACTCTCTCTGTTACGAAAGACCACGGTGGTTTTGTACATGCGTCTGTTTGTGAGTTAGCGGGTGCACACGTTATTCTAATGTGACCTCTGTCCTCATATGGCTGCATCGCTCGCTGCTTGTCAAACTTTTGTGGACACCTGGCTTTTCAAAATGCTTTTTCATGCAAATTATGTTTTTGTGTTTTAACATATTGAAGATTTACCAGGTTTATTGTGATTAAAACAATATCTTGGCTAAATATTTAAACAACTGCACAAACTTTGTCACACAAGTAGCCAGTTTGCCCAGGTGTTCCTCAGAGGAGCTTTGCCACGCCTCATGTAGGATGCCCTGTACTCTCAGAAGGTAATAGACTGTCACAGGGGTGGTACCCTCAAAGTCAGGGGTCCCACTTTATATTGTGTCTCTAATAACCGTGTAGTTACTTGTGAATAACATATGCAACAACATTGTAACTACTGATGATTTAGTCACTATTACAGATGACCTGCAAAACTACAGCCTATGTAATTACACATGTGCATCAACTTCAGCTTTGCCTCATGTAATTACACAAGTGTGTCTTGAGGGTTGTAACAGCCTATTCTCTCTGATGTAATTACACAAGGGTAATAACATACATTGATTACCCTTATCCTAAAACGTAACTTTTGTAACATTATTTAAACGTGGTGCATTACCCTCAAAGAAATGTCTACATTACAACTGCATTATTAGACAGTACCTACCTGACAACTACACAGGAACTGTCCACTTATTTTAAAGTGTAACTTTAACTGCACTAAAGGAGTTTTTGTGTAGAACATACTTGTTTAATTACATGAGGCTAAACAAGTTGATACACATGTGTAATTGCATAGGCCCTAGTACTGTAATCCATTTGTAACATTTATAATCAGTAGTTACATTGTTGTTACATATGTTATTCATGTGTAACTGCAGTTATTAGAGACACTTAATATAAAGTGGGATCAAGTCAGGTAACATAAACTTATTCCACTGCAATTCTGTGT
Source organism: Pygocentrus nattereri (assembly GCF_015220715.1). Taxonomy (NCBI): domain Eukaryota; kingdom Metazoa; phylum Chordata; class Actinopteri; order Characiformes; family Serrasalmidae; genus Pygocentrus; species Pygocentrus nattereri. The sequence goes on along the minus strand of NC_051220.1, from coordinate 35,239,433 downwards.
TTTATTGTCTCCATACTCCCTAATTTGACAATTTGACTCCAGGATTTTTTACTTTCTAAACCACTTATCCTTCTGGGTCACTGTGCAGTATCCCAGTGGTCATTGAAAGGCAGGTTACCCATGCAGGCAAACATTCTCACACACACACACACACACACACTCACACACACACACACACACACACAATCTCCAGTTGGCCTGACTGCATGTCTTTGGACTGTAGGAGAACACGCAAATTCCACACAGAAAGTATCCTGGTTGCCCAACTCGTTGGGCCTAACATTAATTGTTAAACCTTTCAGGGTTTGTATACTTTGTTTGTAGTTTAAGGAACGAAAACATACATGTACGGTACCTTTTTTTCTGACAGTGTAGGTTTTTGTGGAGCTGATTGGATGCCTCTCTTGAACCTTTCAATCTCTTCCCAGAGCAGCTCAAATGGGTTAGAGTTCAAGTAAATCTGGGCCAATCCAATACAAACAGTATCCTTGACTCCTTCTTCTCCAAATACAAGATTTATTCTTAGCCTGACAAAAATGAAAAATGTAACCTTCAATATAAAGGCCTGTCACAATTACTACATAATCATTTGATCATAATTATTTGAGCTGAGTGCAATTATTTCCCACAGTTGTTGCAGGTGAATAGTTGTTAGAATACATTTCAATAATTTTGCTGTTATATTGCAACAAACTGAATGTGAATTTGGGTGCATTTTCTTCCGTTGGGTTGAGGAAAATACATGAAAATAAACGAAAGCGAAATGATCTTTAGGTCTTACATAAGCAGAAGTGCTAACCTCTGACTGCAGCTGTAACATGCTTGGTTAGTGAGTACAGTGAGTAATGTTAGTTTACTGGAGCTGGAGTTGTGACTGTCATGAGTTGGGAGCTACTAATTACCGACAGCTGGGAAGCAAGTTATGCTAATCAGCCAATTTGGCCACTTTAGGCTTGTACTTCAACAATTGCATATAATAAATAGAAAAAGATGATTCAGTCATTAATTGCAATTGTTTATATGGTAATTAATCACCAGCTATCATCTCATGACTGTGACAGGCCTGTCGCTACAAATTTTAAAAGACTGCTAGTGGTTTGAGTTGGATGTATGGAGGTGGATTGAATTATCCCTTTAAAGAAGAAAAAGTGTGATCACCATTTGAAGTTGGTGCTATATCACTGATGCGATCTAGTACCACAGATGTTTTTCTTAGCCTCTAGATCAGTGGCTGGCAGGCAGGATTTGTTAAGCGCCATAGTGATCACTAATGCTTGTGCAATGCATTTGTGTAATGCATGCTGGGTATTGTAGTGAGAGAACGCTGAAGGATGAAAACACAAATATGACGCAAAATTGTGAATTTGGTCAAAATGATGAGGCTGAGGATTGCAATGCAGCATATTTACAAAATATAGCTAGTGACATATTAAATGCTAGTTGTATAGAAGGTCCCTTTAACCTGGTAAAACAGAGGTAAACTGGTTAATGGTTCATTTAATTATGTCTCCTTATTAAATAACATGTTCTCCAAAAGCTGTCGCTGAGCCAGTTAAATGAAACTGTGAAAATTTGTAGGATTTGTCTTCAAATATCATTTTAAACAAGCAAACATATACATATATAAAGAAATGTGCTTTAGACTACAGTCCACGTATTATATGCCTGATTGAATAAACATTTCTAACTACAAAAATAAGCTGTTAAAGATTTGAATTTCAGTTTAAATGTATAACCATGCCTGTTCAAGAACAGCCACGCTGCATCTGCAGTGGCATAGTGCTGGTTCGTTGAGCTGTGACTCTGTACATCAGTTTTACTTAAGGCCCTTTGCATCACAGATGTTCAGGCACACGGTTTAGACGCCAGCTAAACCACTAGGGAGTCTGCCTGAAGAGACTGCTTGAAACACAACACTGAAAATCAAATATTACTTTGAAATTTTGAAGGAGTTTTGAAGATTTCTCCCAAACTTTTGACAGGTACTGTATGCATACCTGAGTGAGAGTGAGGAGAGTGAGGTTGCATTTAAAACAAGTGAAAGTGAACTGTGTAAACAGCTTCTACACCTGTGGTTTGCAGGTGAGAATGCTATTGTGATCGTAGCAGGAGCGAACATGCTACTGGGGAAAGAGGAGCTGCAGCGGGCGCAGGCTGCACTGGAGAAGGCCAAGGTGGTTGTTTGCCAGCTAGAAGTCAGTCCAGACACCTCCTTAAAGGCCCTGCAAATGGCCCAGCAGAACCACGGTCAGTTCGCCACTGTCTGTCTGTTTGTCTAGTCTCTCTTTTATTAGACTGGGACAGTATGAAGATTTCCAGTCATGATAATAGTGACCACAGTATTGGTTTATTGGTAAATATACTGAACAGGTTTACAAAGCATTAAAGGGCCCATATCCTACTTTTTGTATTATATATTTTTCTCTAGTTAGAACTTCAGTTTGAATGGGCGGAGCTAAGCTGCTGTAAGCTGCATAGACAGATAAACGTCAATGTGCTTTTTCTCATGACATCACAAAAACGATGAATTCATAATCTCTATGTATGTACTGTATGGACCGATTAGTGAATGATATGTTTTGAAACTTAAAAACAGTGTTAAAATATTACTCCAGGCTCCTTTGTTAAAAAAAACGAGAGAAATGTGTTTTCCCATGATGTGGGCCCTGTAATACATCTTTTCACCACTAGTGTTATACTCATATGCTTTAGTATGATTATTGATACTTTTTATTGAGCCACTTTATAACACCAAATATGTTTCTTGAACCCTGGACGTTTCTTTATAACATCAAAAAGTGGACAATTGAAATAAATGTAATTTCTTTATTGTTTACTTTTCGAATCATAACTATGTAAACATGTGTTGTCCTGGCAGGTATAGCAGCAGGGCTGTTTAATACATCTGTAACTTTCTAAAACTGTAATCATACACTGCAATGTGAATTATTAATATTTATCATTAAATATTATCATGTGGTTTTATATGACAGTATATCATTACAGCTAGCAGTCGTCCCATCTCTGGTGTCCCAGCCTGGCTGTCTTTCATTTAATTTTTTTAATTACATTTTTTAAAAATTATTTAATCCCGTCTGTCACACTGACTGAGTTCCTCTCTTTCTTCTGAGGTCTGTCTCCTGAAGCACTTTCAACTAAGTCAGGGTTCCTGGCTGAGCTTCAGCTTCACAAAACCTGTCGGTGCAGTAAAATGTTAAAATGGTGGTTAACAACTTTCTGTGTTAAGCCAGATTTACATCCAGGCTGCGATTAATTCTCATGCAAATGCACATAAAAGCATGAGGTTTATGCTGAACAGCCAATTGAGTGAAACACGAAAGAAAAAAACAGGGTACTGTATATAAAAATGTATGAAGTAAAGCATTTGTAACAAAAAGTAACTCAAAAGTCAGTTTGCCCACCACATGTTAAAGGGGTCATATCATGGAAAACCCTGTTTCCCTTGCTTTTATATATAAAGGAGTTTGAAGCCTCAGAACATACTATTCACTACCAAGTCTGTGCAGTCCATATAATTATGGAAACTAAGCTACAGAAACAGCCTCTGAACATTTTGAATGCACTGTTTTTGTGATGTGACAAGTACCACCTTATTAATATCTATCCACCTATTCAGCCTACAGCAGTTTAGCTCCACCCATTCACAGTAAAGTTCTAAAGAGTGTTTCAGTTCTGAGTGCTTCATGAAAGAGATACAGTACAGAGGAGCCAATCAGAACAGATCTTTTATCGGTCTTAAAGGCACAGTAGTAGTACAAATGGACCTCAAGGGAAAAATAATGTACAAGAATTACATAGAGTATGGGCCCTTTAATGCTTCTAGCATAGTATTTCGCTGTTGTTAGAACAAATCCTCACATTTCCAAAATGATAACTTTACAGAAGAAGGGAAAAAACATGCTTTACTTTTAATGTAAGTTAGTGGAACCAGAAGTCATTTTGGGCTGTTTCTTTTGATCCATTCATCATGAAATGTATGTACAATGTAAACAACAACAGGTATTTTCAAATTATGTCAAAAACTGAAAAATGACAAAACTGGAGATACAAGGTTTTGTTTCCGACAACAGCGATTTGCAAATTTACATTGTTCCTATTTATTTTGTATGACATATTCCCTCTCTTGAAAAGTGATTTTATATTTTGTGACTGCCATTCACAAAGAGGTAGTTGTTGCTGTGAAATATACTTTTTTTTTTTTTTGATGTCTTCCTTTTATGTGCACTGTAACGCATATTAAAAGTTAATAATTTGCAACAATTCTCAAAAAAAACTAAAAATGACCTAAAAAAATATGACAAGGTGCCCACCTCCACAGGCAGGTTGACACTGGTTGATCCAAGAGCTGTTTATGATCTGTAATCCCAAACTACACCAGCCCTGGACCAAAGTAGGTGTGTACTGCTTATTGCTATGGCGATGTAACCTAATAAAAAGTGATCCACCTTAGTGAGACAGAAATCCAATTAAAGTTGGCTGGCTACGCAGTAAACACTGGTCGTTCTTCAGCTGATTCTTTTGAGGACAACAGATAACATATCTTTCTCCCCCCATCTCTAAACACAGCAAGTGCTTTGACTCAACTCCTTTGACTCAGTTTTGTGAAGTCCCTTTCCTCCAGGCTTGTGATATTTATTTTTTGTTTTGTTTTGTTTAGTCCAAAAAATGAATAAGAACTGCGTGTTCTAAATCCCCCCGTGGAAAATCCCACTGCTTGTGTACAAACATCATTAACGTCATTATCTAATCAGGTCCCCGCTGATCGGAAAACGCCCTCCTCTCTTAATTTGGAGATGCACTGCAATGTGGCATGACTCGTCCACAGATGGGCACCACAGATGGTCACCCACATCCCCTCTACCCCCCCTCCACCTCCATCCCCCTGCCATCACACCCCAACACTCATCACCTCAGCACTGTCCAGGAACACGCCAGTGGCAGCATTAGCAGACCATATCAACTAGTGAGAATTGGGCTATTAGCCCAGATTATGTGCATATCACTTGGGATGGATTCGTCAGGCAGTGACGTGTGTGAATAGCACTTAGCCACAGCTCAAGGCTTGGATTACGCACATGCCACCTCCACAGGCTTACCGGGAGAAAATTGGACTTTGTTCTGGCTGCACATTTCCCATTAATTCACAAGTATGCTGTGTAGATACATAATTTTGACCCCTTTAGAAAGCAAAGTTGTGGGATAACATGTAATTTCACAGGTCTCTAAGTAGAAGATGTAGAATCTGGACATAGCAAATGATTTAGTTTTGTTTTTCGTTTTTTTTTCTTTTCTTTTCATGCATCTCAGACATAATTAGAGCCACTTGAATGCTCTCTGGATATCTCAGGCTTCACTAACTCATCGTAAGTGCATGTGCTTCTAAGTGCTTTTTTCCCTTTTCTTCAACATATGCGATATTCTACGCTACATATTGACCTTTTCTTTACCGGTCTCAGTTTGTCTCAGTGGCATTTTGTTAATGTCTCCATTTCCAGTGACTAAATCAATGTGCGTGAGCAGTGGGAGTGGGGAGATGGAGCTTTCGCCATCAAATGCATTATGAACATTGAGGGGGGTTACTAGCCTGGGGGTAGTTTAGGAAGACTGCTATTGATCAAGGGGCTCATGGTAGGCTCAGTGTGGAGCATGACCAACTGTAAGCATTTCGCATCTCAGACATTACTCAGTCTCCGTGGTTACCCCCCCCCCCCAGCTCTCTCCGATGCACGTCAGAAACCAGATGTGTGTAATAACACCTGCAGTGTCAAGGGAAAGATATGAGAGTTCATTTTTGCTCTATGTGAGCAAGATAGAAAGAGAGGAAGATTGTATGATAGATGTTTTTTATTACCAGCTCTTTGGTTTTGGTCCCTTTTGACCACTGTAGTGTGTAAAAGCAGTGATGAGGCACTACATTTGCTTATGACATCAATGAGTGATATGGTGGGAATGCATTTGAGAGGTAATGAGAATACATGAAAGAATGGACCGTGTCGTGACACATGCACTTAGTTTCAGACTAAAAGATTTTAAGAGGGCTGATGGCAATCGCGATAGGACTATATTGTCACTCTCTCCAAAATGGCAGCTTTTTAGGAGAAGCAAAAAACATCCTTAATGTTAATGTACATTAATATAATGGGATTTTATTCCAAGTGGACTATTTTTACTGGTCCATTCATCATACAGTACAAAAGGCAGCGACATTTCAAATGAAAAAAAAGGTTTTCTAGGTGACGATATGGATTATAGAATTAAGCTCATATATATTCTATGAAAAGGCTCTTAGTTTGCAAGTGCATTAACATACATTCATTGTGATGCATAGATGAGCTGTATATCAGCTTTCAGAAACGGGAAGTGTTGTTGCAGAAGGGGAAGGTGACGATGTTTTTGGTTGCCGCAGCTTCTTATGTGGTTCGCCGAGCGCTTTGCAAAGGACAGGGAAGTGACTACTCGTCACTTACATCATACCGAAACCACCGTTCTCGAGGGAATGGAGAAAGGCCGAGATCGAGTGAAATTTGTACAGGGAGCACCGACCAAGTTTCACACTGAGTACTGTGTGACGTACATGCGATGCATCATCTGCATCTGAACGGTCGTTTCCTTTCAAGTCATACCTGTAATGCGGCAGTGTCACATTAATGGTAGAAACCTTTTCTGAAATGAATAAGCAGCTTTGTCCTGAACTGACCTTTTGTGTTGTCCACAGTGAAGACCATATTCAACCCTGCCCCTGCCATTTCTGACCTCCATGCTGGCTTCTACAAAGCCTCTGACATCTTCTGCTGCAATGAGTCTGAGGTGAAACGCACAACACTTATACATGTTTTTGTGTGTGTGTATGTATGTATGCATGTATGCTAATCGGGCGGCACGGTGGCGTGGTGCATAGCGCTGTCGCCTCACAGCGAGGAGGGCCTGGGTTTGATTCCCCGGCCAGGCGGCCAGGGTCCTCTCTGTGTGGAGTTTGCATGTTCTCCCCGTGTCTGCGTGGGTTTCCTCCGGGTTCTCCGGTTTCCTCCCACAGTCCAAAGACATGCAGTCAGGCCAATTGGACATGCTAAATTGCCCCTAGGTGTGAGTGACTGTCTGTGTCTGTCTGTCTGCCCTGCGATGGACTGGCGACCTGTCCAGGGTGTATCCTGCCTTCCGCCCGAAGACTGCTGGGATAGGCTCCAGCATCCCCCCGCGACCCTGACGGAGAAGCGGCTTAGAAAATGGATGGATGGATGGATGGATATATTGCTAATCCTCATTGGTGTTACACATAAGAAAAGTAACACCTGAGACAATTTTAATGAAAAATGCATTTTACAAAATGGCTGTTACAGAGCATCAAACCACATGTCAATCATGGAATATCCACTAAAATATGTACATTACACACACACACACACAAACACTTTCTAATCCGTTTATCCTTCAGAGTCAGGGAGTAAGCTGGAGCCTATCCCAGTGGTCTTTGGGCAGAAGGCAGGAAACATCCTGGACAGGTCACCAGTCCATCGCAGGGCAGACAGACAGACAGACATGACTAAAACGTGTCATTTAATCCAATTGTATTCTGTTTTTTCAGTTAACTAAGAATAAAGTAGGTCACACCAGTGACTTTAACTAAAAGCTTCATATGAATTCATGAGCCGCATGAATACATTTCTGATAACTGAGAAGACACAGTGGACTTACCATGTGCTTTTCTTCATAGATCTTCAGAAAACGGGTCAAAAGATGTCAAGTGATGTCATCAGTGTGATTTTTATTTCAAAATAAGAGATTTGTTTGTTCCACAGTAACACCAGTGACACTCCCAGGGATCACAGCTTTCATTCTATATTTTATAATATTTATTCGTTTTTTGTTTTCTTTGTGTTTTGAATCATATATTTATTAAGTCATGTATAGATTATTGCAGTTAAAATAGCAGAAAAACATTTTTTGCCTCAAAATATGGCACTCACCCCTTACATGACTGTGAGGATGAGCACATCTGTGGTGCTTGGAATTCTATATAATTGATTTAAAACCAATATTGCTAAATTCATGGCTGTCGAAGGTGTAATTGTTAAAATAACATTATTTTTTTTTTTTTGGAGAAAAGTCAATGAGTGTTAATTAGGGCTGTTATTCCTGAAATTGTTAATTCCAAATTCCACATGACTGGAATCATGGGAGTTGATTGACAAGAGTCGACAATAATCTCGATTCCAGCAACCAAGAACTAGAAAAGGACAGCTAGCGTAATATGAAATACACCATTGTGATTAATAGCTTTAATGAGGGGATCTTGACATCTTAACTTAAAAGTTCTATTATTAGTTATTTCTCAAAGTCAGTCCTCGAAATATCGGTTTAATTATAATGGCTTATTTTGTCTTAGCAAGAAAATTTTAAGAGCTAACGGCAGCTGGATTAACCTAGCTGACTAATGGAGGCTGGCTGAGGTGTTCCTGATTCTTCTTGATCGGCTCTTTCACCTACGTAGATGTTTTAGAACTGGCCATGTTTGACTGCAAGCCTTTTTATTATTTTATTTTTAATTATACATTTTACTTTTTTTTTTCTTCCATTGTGTCCAAAGTAAAACACAGCTGAACCACTGATCCACTGATATGGGTCATTTTTCACACCAAGTATCTCATATTGTGTGCATGTGTGGCTGTGGGCAAACTTGAACAGCATTCTATGAAATGGATTTCAAAGCTTTGAGTTTGACTCTTGTTTCCCACATGAAATCAGAGATTCAACTCTTTGAGGATCAAATCCCAGCCCTAGTGTGAAGGTCTAGGGATACTCCTATACCATTTGTAGTTTCTAAGGCATAACAATAATACATACAGATATTCATTGCTCAGCAATTTATTGCCTACTTTAGCACTATGATAATATAGGCATGAATTTTGCACAGTGCTGATTGACTTTTCTTTTAAAAGCTTTTCTTGCTAGCTACATTGCATTGCTACATTATTTGTTAGCTACATTGGGCTAGTAGTTCCAGTGCAAAACTTAAGAACAATACCTTTGGTGGTTGGGATGGTGTAGTGGTTAACACCTCTGCCTTCTACACTGTAGACTGGGGTTCAATCCCCACCTGGGCAAAACACCCTGCACTATACCAATAAGAGTCCTTGGGCAAGACTCCTAACACCACCTTGGTCTATCTGTGTAAAATGATAAAATTGTAAGTTGCTCTGGATAAGAGCGTCAGCCAAATGCCATAAATGTAATGTAATCAAACGTGTCTTGGCTGGACAGCACACAATTCAGTCCAGGGAAATGTTTTTTTTTCTCTGAATTATTAGCTTAAGTGACGTTAAGCAAATAAAGTGATGCAACAAGTAGACTGAAATGTTCCCCTCAGGGTTTTGAATCAGTGGAGGTCACTGTGTTGAGACAGGCACAGAAGTAATTGTGCTACCTGGTCATGACCTGTAACAAAACAAGAGGCTGAAGATTTCTTGTCGACTGAGTGGGAAATGTAGGGGGGGTTGTTTCTCCCACTTACGGTAACTGGAGTGTTTGGAACCACCCTCCATCACACCTTTGGCTACACAAGATGACGGATGAGGGCTTGGATTGATGGGAAACAGTTAAAGAAAAAGAAAAAAAATTGGCTTCACAAAGAAAAACAGATGCATGGCCGGTGAGTCACTTTGGCCCGTGGCAAAAAAGGGCTGCTATGACTGGGAGCAGAAGCCGAGTGCTCCGTTAGGGCCACTTTGATGTGGCAGACAAGCTGGAGAGGGGAAAATGTACAGGTGGGACTTGAAAGTGAGAGCTCCACTGTACACATCACCCTTGGTCTTCCACACGCTCGCTGACAAATCTTTCTTTCATCCACTGACTTTAGTTGCAGCAGCAAAAGATGAATAATTGGGAGGCAGATAGATGAGTAATCTGAGTGACATTCTGTTCTGGCATAAAGTCAGATAGAGGTGTAAGGGCAGCATCTAAAATACACAAATATAAAAGGGTTGCTTTCTGCTGGGACTTCAAGCTCTCTGATGCGTATCTCCTCGCGTTTAAGTGATACCATGTAGTCTCCAGGTGTCTGTCTGTGTGGTCTGTGACAGCATCAGGGCAGAAAGCTTTGCTCTGCATAATGTCACCCTCAGATCAGGGTCATTCACCATGAAATGTTGCGTGGCTCCTGTCTGTTTAACATATAACAGGATGAGTTTTTATATGTATATCGCTGCTGTCAGAACGAAACGGCGCAGCTCTGAGATGGTAACTTTACAAGAGAAAGAAAAAAACATTCACTTTTAAGGTAAGTGAATGGAACCAGACTTGTTGTCCAAGCAATTATGGGTGACTTCTTTTGGTCCATTCATCATGGAATTTGCACACAATTTAAAGGGTGAAAGGCATTTTTATGTTATGTCAAAAAAAATGGAGATATGAGTTTCTGTTCCAACAGCAGCGATATGGTGTACATATAGTTAAGTGACCCTTATTAGTCCCACAACGGGTAAAATTCACCACCACATTTTAACATATCCATGTAGTGAAACACCACATACACACTAGCGAAGACACACACTAGGGGGCAGTGAGCAAACTTGCCCAGGGCAGTGGGCAGCATTATCCATGGCGGCCAGGGAGCAGTTAGGGGTCAGGTGTCTTGCTCAAGGTGATGTACTAACAGCTGAGGGGATTGAACCGGCAACCTTCAGGTCACAAGACTGGTTCCCTAACCTCCAGCCCACATATGGTATATGCTCAATCTTAGTAATGCACTCCTAAATATGGTGATAAAAAACATATTTTTTCCAGCAAATATTGTAACTCGATCAGTCTATATTGCAATTTTAATGCTTTTATTAAGCCTTATCACACCTGTAGAAGGCATTTATAGTTGCACTGTGTAAGTTTTGTTAAGGATGAAAGAAGTCACATTACTGATTACTGAGTCAGGAGAAAAAAAAAACATGCCGCTCTCTAAAGCTTGAAATAGGAATGTAAAACTCTGAGGCATTGGGTCCGATTTCACAGAGGCTATTCAGACCACGTTCATCTGCTCAGGAAAGTACAATCTGCATTACAGAGTGTTCTCCCGCATATCCAACATTCTTTGACCAATATATCCACTATTCCTCCTCAACACATTCAACCTGGCCTCTCTGGCTTTATCTCCAAATTGCTCCACCTTCACTGTCCCTCTGATTTCCTTATTTCTAATCTTGTCCATCCTTGTCACTCACAACGGAAATCTCAGCATCTTCATCTCCACCACCTCCAGCTCAGCCTCCTGTCTTTTAGACAGAGCCACAGTTTCCAAACCATACATCATAGCAGGACGCACTACTGTCTTGTAACCCTTCCCTTTCACTCTTGCTGCTATCCTTCTGTCACACGTCAGCCCTGACAGCCGTCTCCACCCACTCCATCCTGCCTGCACCCTCTTCTTCACCTCTTTTCTACACTGTCCATTGCTCTGGATGGTTGACCCAAGATATTTGAAGTCATCCACCTTTACGACCTCTACTCCTTGCATCTTCACCTTTCCACCTGCCTCCCTCTCATTCACCCACATGTATTCTGTCTTATTTCTACTGACCTTCATTCCTCTCCAGTGCAAACCTCCACCTCTCCAGATTCTCTTCCACTTGCTCTCTACTCTCACCACAAATTACAATGTCATCTGCAAACATCATGGTCCATGGAGCCTCCTGCCTGACCTCATCTGTCAACCTTTCCATCACCATTGCAAACAAGAAGGGGCTCAAAGCTGATCCCTGTTGTAACCCCACCTTCACCTTGAAACCATTTGTCACCCCAACTGCACAACTCACCACTGTCTCACTATCCCCATACATGTCCTGCACCACCCTAACATACTTTTCAGCTACACCTGACTTCCTCATACAGTACCACAGTTCCTGTCTTGGCACCCTATCATATGCCTTCTCTAGATCCACAAAGACACAATGTAGCTCCTTCTGACCTTCTCTGCACTTTTTCTTAGCTGCCTTCTTCTTCTGAATACTCTCCTGGACTTCCTCATTCCACCACCAACTTTCGTTGTCTTCTTTCCTCTGACCAGACGAAACACCCAACACATTCTTGCCAGTTTCTCTCACCACCTTAGCTGTATTTTCCCAGTCCTCAGGTAGCTCCTCACTGCCCCCAAGGGCCTGTTGCAATTTTTCCCTGAACTGCCTGCAACCATCCTCCTCCTTCAGCTTCCACCATCTAATCTTTGGCTCTGTCTTCACGCTCTTCCTCTTCTTTGTTTCTAACCTCATTCTACAGACAACCACCCTATGCTGCCTTGCTACACTTTCCCCTGGCACCACTTTACAATCTCCAATCTCCTTTAGGTGGCATCTCCTGCTAAGGATATAATCCACCTATGTGCACCTCCCTCCACTCTTGTATGTCACCCTGTGTTCTTCCCTCTTCTGAAAATACGTGTTCACCACAGCCATTTCCATTCTCTTTGCAAAATCTACAACCACCTGACCTTCCGCATTTCTATCTTTCACACCATACATACCCAGCATCTCCTCTGTTCCCTTCACCAACATGTCCATTGAAGTCTGCACCAATCACCAATCTCTCCTCTCTAGGGATACCATCTACCATTTCATCCATCTTACTCCAAAATTCCTCTTTCCTCTAACTGACAACCAACCTGTGGTGCATATGAACTGACCACATTCAAAATTACACCATCAACCTCCAACTTCAGGCCCATGATCCTGTCTGACACTCTCTTTACATCCAGAACACTTTTCACAAGCTGTTCCTTTAGGATTATCCCTACTCCATTTCTCTTCCTCTCTACACCATGATAGAACAGTTTGAATCCACCTCCAATGTTCCTGGCCTTGCTTCCTTTCCATCTGGTCTCCTGAACACACAGAATATCTACCATCCTTCTCTCCATCATGTCTGCAAGCTCTCTGCCTTTACCAGTCATTGGTAAACTTTACCAGTCATCCCTATGTTCAGAGTCCCTACTCTAACCTCCACACTCCTGCCTTTCCTTCTCTCTCGCTGCCTTCTAACCCGCCTTCCTCCTCTCCTCTTTGATGGTCTTCGACCTACAGTAGTCCAATTTCCACCGGTAACCTGCTGGTCAACAGCACCGGAGGCAGTCATTGTTAACCTGGGCCTCGACCGATCCGGTATGACAATCATATTTGTGATCCACATGATAGTTTTGGCACAAGTTTTACGCCGGATACCCTTCCTGACGCAACCCTCATCATTTATCCGGGCTTGGGACCGGCACCAGAAGTACACAAAGTACACCCCTGATGGCTGGTTTATTAAGTATTAAGTAGTTTATTAAGTTTATTAAGTACTGCACATAACTCTGTATAAAAATCCATAAAAAGTGCTGTAATTTCTACATGGTAAAACTAAAATGTTTAAAAATACCCATTATTAAAATCTGAGAATGAGCACTTCAAACACATAGTATAAAAATAGCTACAAAAAGCTTACTGTAGTTCAGGAAGTAAAGTCTCTCTGGCTAACTGGGCAGTGTATTTCCACCCTGTAGGCTGAGCTGCTGACAGGATGTCCAGTAGCGTCGGTGGAGGATGCGGGGCGCGTAGGCCTGGAGCTGCTGAAGAGAGGATGTGCTTCAGTCATCATTACTCTGGGCCCTCAGGGCTGCGTGGTGCTGCAGTCCAAAGATCCAGCTCCAAAACATGTCCCCACAACCAAGGTCACCAGCGTGGACACTACGGTAAGAGTCAGACCCCCAGGCTACTCAGCTCTGTGGCCCACCCACACCACTAGTTAGATACTGTATCACTGCAGGAGATTGGATGGGCTCAGTTGAAGGAATGTAACCTAATGTCCATCAGCTGGAGTCAACACTTTCAGTGTGTTTCTCTGGACTTAACAATGGAAGAGAAAATCAGTTGGTTTGAAACAGACTCATGACAGAAGCCAGTGGGCTGGAGGTGAAGCATCAAAAGGTATAAATAGATATGGCAACGTTATGCAAGCTTTGTTAAAATATAACAATGCTATATGAACTATAGTTTATGTTTGAAATGCCCTGTCGTGGGAAATCATGCCAAACGGTGTCAGATAACATGACAATGACAAATGCTCTCTTATGGCCTCCTTTTATAATGAATTATGGATGAAGATGCTGTATCAGAACATATTGGATTAATTGTAAGTGAAGAACATGATTAAGACGCGCTGGTGAGTGCTTACTATACTCCGTACTCCTCATTGATCTAAAGAACCATTCTCTGAGCTGAATAACCCACAGGGACTACAGTTGCCGTTCACAATAAATGGCGTTCCATACGAGTCATTCAGTATGTAAGTATTGTATTTTGCATCGCTGGCTGCGCAATTCAGAAATTCAGAATACTTCACGTCTGCAAACATATTACCTTTGGTAGGACTGTTTGAACACTTGCTTTTGCATTTTTCTGGGGGAAAAAAATCAAAATCTGAATGATAATTATATTTCACACTTGTCATAATTACATTAGGTATAAATTTATGCATTAGCTTCACAATTCTATGTATAAACAAGCACAGGCTTAATTTTGGTTGTGGTTCCTCTGGTTTCCCCACTGATAGCAATCTATGAAAGAGATGACTCATTTCACAATGTGCTTTTGGTGAGTTTTGCGTCATACCACTTCACATTTCCTGTTCTTATGTTCTATTGTCGTTTCTGCAACACAGGTAGCATTATAGGGAAGAAGCGGAGTCAAATTGTATCTCAATTACAGTTGTCTTAGTTGTAACTGAGACAGGTGTGGTCTTTCCGTTTTGTGAGAGAGAGGAAAACTATTGTGGAAAATGAGGGTCAACACCCTGGCATGATGTAATTTATGATAACAAAATCATTTTTGGACTAGGGATTGTGGTTATTGTGTCATCAAGGTGTGATTGCATTTACATTCACTACATGGCTGTGTATTTAAATAAGCACATTCATAAAGTAGCAGCACTGCTGTGTCTGATCCACTCGTACCAGCACAACACACACTAACACACCACCACAACGTCAGTGTTACCGCAGTGCTGAGAATGATCCACCACCCAAATAATACCTGCTCTGTGAGGGTCCATGGGGGTCCTTACCACTGAAGAACATGGTCATAGGGGTCTAACAATGTATGCAGAGAAGCAGATGGACTACAGTGTTTAATTGTAGAACTGCAAAGTGCACCTATATAGTTAGTGGAGCTGATAAAATGGACAATGAGTGTAGAAACAAGGAGGTGGTCATAATGTTATGCCTGATCGGTGTATTTCATTATGGTTTGACAAAGTACTAAGAACAATGGATAGTGTGTAATGATCAAAATCCAATACCCAAAATCGAGTGGTTGTTTTTTCACAGTCAGGGGCCTCTCTTTGGACCCCCTTATCCCTTGTAAAGTAACTGCTTGAACTGTTGTTAAAAAAGCTTTTAGTTTTATGCCTGGCCCATACTATAGGATTTTAGGATTCCTGGCCAATGCTGAAAATGTGACCACACACATAATGACATTTTTAACCAATTGTTGTTAGTCATTAAAGTCCACACTACACGACCTGCCGTGAATAAAACACCACAGATTATGCACATGAACAAGGTTTGCGACCAATGGTTCCGATTATTAAAACCTCTTGCGAATTTCTACACTGTGAGATTTCTCGCAAGCTAATGTGACTAGATCTAAACAAATATGGCAGATGACGGCGAGGCTATTGGCAAATTACTTGCTGTGCTGGTGATGTGTGCCTTCTAAACAGGAAAAGCGTTCAGCTCAGCTCTCGTTGGTTGATGCTCCTTCAGGCATGACGTCAACATTGCGTTTCACACCCAAGAATCAGCATCCACCCCACACTACAGGATACTGAGTATGAAATTTTGAACATGTTTAATATTTACAATTCATTAGCATTGGTTAGCGTCTTGGGCAGCACGGTGGTGCAGAGGCAAGGAGGGCCTGGGTTCAATTCCCCAGCCACACTCCTTTCTGTGTGGAGTTTGCATGTTCTCCCCGTGTCTGTGTGGGTTTCCTCCGAGTACTCCAGCTTCCCCACAGTCCAAAGACATGCAGTCAGGCCAGTTGGACATGGTAAATTGCCCCTAGGTTTGAGTGAATGTGTATGTACAGTTGTGTTCAAAATTATTCAACCCCCACTGCAGTAAAGTGTTTTAGCAAGTTTGACATTTATTTTTTATCTTGTTCAGATCAAATAAGGACTTGTATAATAGACAAATACAACTTAAATTACAACATTTTTTCTAATATACCAACAAATGTCCTTTTTGTGATTTCCTCATTGACAATTATTATTCAACCCCTTAAAGATTACCACTCAAGAACAGGTTTCAATCAGGCGTTGAAAGCACCTGTAGATGTAAACAGAACCATAACGAACAGCAATTAAGCAGTTTTAAAAGGATTGAGATACTCAGTTCCTTCTAGACAGTTAATGGTGTCTTTGCAACATGCTGAAGTCAATGGTCAAAAGAAGTCAAGAGAGTAGGTAATTTCTCTTCATAAGCAAGGATATGGATATAAAAAGATAGCAAAGACATTAAACATTTCAAGAGACACAATTGGAAGCATAATTCGCAAGTTTAAAGCTAAAGGCACAGCGGAAACGCTACCTGGGCGTGGCAGAAAAAGGATGCTGTCGGCGACTGCTGTCCGGTACCTGAAACAAAAGGTGGAGAAAAATCCCCGGCTGACAGCTGAGGAACTGCGACAGTCAGGGAGCTACTCAGGTTTCAGCCCAGACAATAAGGCACACACTGCGAGTTGAAGGCCTCCATGCCAGAACTCCCAGGCGCACCCCCCTGCTAACTCCAAAGCACGAGAAGAGTCGACTCCAGTATGCCAAAACCCATGTGGACAAATCACAAACGTTTTGGGATACTGTTCTCTGGAGTGACGAGACAAAATTGGAACTCTTTGGGCCTATGGCTCAACGGTATGTCTGGAGGAGGAAGAACGAGGCCTATACAGAAAAGAACACCTTGACTTCTGTGAAGCATAGAGGTGGGTCACTCATGCTCTGGGGCTGTTTTGCTGCTTCAGGTACAGAGAATCTCCACCATGTGGAAGGTATCATGAATTCAGTTAACTACCAGGAGATCTTGGGTGGAAACTTCATGCAGTCAGTGACAAAGCTGAAGCTTCGGAGACGTTGGACCTTCCAACAGGACAACGATCCCAAGCATACCTCCAGTTCTCCCTTGGCTTGGTTGCAGAAGAAGGGCTTCTGGAAGATTCTGGAGTGGCCATCGCAATCGCCCGACTTAAATCCCATAGAAAATCTCTGGTGGGACTTGAAGAAGGCAGTTGCAGTACACAAACCCAAGAATGTCAATGAACTGGAGGCCTTTGCCCATGAAGAATGGGCTAAGATACCTGTTGATCACTGCAAGAAACTTGTCAAGCTATGTTTCACGTCTGAAGGACATTATTACTGCCAAAGGGGGTTGTACTAAGTATTAATGATGTATGTGACGAAGGGGTTGAATAATTTTGTCAATGAGGAAATCACAAAAAGGACATTGGTTGGTATATTAGAAAAAATATTGTTGTAATTTAAGTTGCATTTGTCTGTTATACAGGTCCTTATTTGATCTGATTATGAACAAGATAAAAAATAAAGGTCAAACTTGCTAAAACACTTTATTGCAGTTGGGGTTGAATAATTTTGAACACAACTGTATGTCTTTCTGTCTGTTTGCCCTGCGATGGACTGGCGACTTGTCCAGGGTGTGTCCTGCCTTCTGCCCAGTGTCAGCTAGGATAGGCTCCACGGCTTTGAAGATGTGTGTGTGTGTGTGTGTGTGTGTGTGTGTGTGTGTGGCTAGCATTTCTGTCATACAATCCACAGACTAGCCAACCATTGTTTTGCTTCTTTCTTTTAAACAGCGCGTTTACTGCATAGTCGTGTCTCAAAGCTGTCAAGGCAGAAGAGATCTTCTTAGCACTGATGTACAAAGGCTCCTCTTCATTGTGTTCACTCATGCACACTTAAGACGATCTGAACAGGGTGTACTGGCGCGTCACACCTTCATGATGTAAGCAACACGACACATTTAAATGTTATGTTTAAAAAATAGTGTTAAACGTTAAGTAAACTTTACATTTTAACATCCTTCAGTGATGTATATGAATTGCAGTCTTCCTCAGCTACATACTTAGCTTTGCAACACGGCTCATGTAGGCACTTCATCTCTGTCAGACTTTTTTTTCTATCCTAACGAAAAGCTTTTTTCAAGCTGCGTCGAACCTGACAGTTAATAACGAAAACCAAACTAAAATTCTCTTCTACGTCTTGAGACTTTACTCATGACCATCTTCTGGGTATTCACTTCAGCTCTTCCACCACTTGTGATCTTCCACTCACAAAGGAGAAGGGAAATCGAAAAGATAATCAGTCTAGTTCTGTTATACTGCCAGCCACAAGAGCATTAGTGAGATCAGGTACCGATGTTGGATCATTAGGTCTGGATCACAAACTGCACTTCAACTCATTTTAACTTTACAGTTCAAACGCTGCATCAGGTCAATAAAGAACCCATTTCACCTTCTTCCACCAGTTTGTTTAAACATTAGCATTTAATCATTTGTAGCATCTCTATTTTTCTTACCGTCACCATATAAAATGTAAGGACTCTCCAGTCCTCTGGCACTGCACATCACAGAAGGAGAACCAGAAGATTCACAACTTTTTATTTATCAACCACTGTTCAGTGTGAAAGGCACATCTTTCCTGTAAGCATGAGAGAACGCTTCTGGAGATCAGCAGATGAGACCGAATGCCTCTAAATGCCTCTTTTTAACAATGTAAACTGCAGGACTGTTCCAAAATAAGAGACCACACTTCCTTTAATTTCCAGACAACATAGTCATTAAGTACAAGTTATTTCTTTTTTGCAATGATTGCATAGAAGTTAATCCACTTGCATACAGAAAGTCAAAGAAAAAAAAAACAGGAGCTTCCAAAACTGAAGATCAAAATAAAATCATTCAAAACTTCACATCCGAAAAATTTCTGTCCATCCTTCCACTGTGGAAAAACAACTTAGCGCTGTGGGTCTGAAAGGATGTGTAGCTTTCAAGAAGCTCTTACTGAAAAAAGGAAAGGTGACAAATAAAGAAATTCAAACAAAACAAAGAAGCTGCTGGTGTTCACAGAATACACTGACCATCTCAAAGTCCAGACCTCAACATCACGGAATGTGTTTGAGATGATGTGGATTATGAGAAGCAGAAAGTGCAACCAACTTCTAAGAACTGAACTTTGGAAGTATGGAAAAATGTCCCTGCAGATTTCTTTGAAAAGCTGAAAACAAGTATTCTTAAATTAATTTACAAATTAATTTCAATACTCAAACTGTTAGTGAAATTTAGTTGTTAAAGCTTCACTGCAATGTTCTGTTGGATATATGTCTTCTGTTTTTCCCTGATGCTGAACATAAATAACTTGTCCTTGATTTTGTTGTTTTGACTGGAAATTTGATAAGTGAAGGGTGGCCTCTGACTTTTGTTTATCACTGTACATCCCACATGCTGTCAGCTTGGTACAGTGTGTATGCCCAAACATTTAGTATTTATTTTTATTTATTTTATTTTATTTATTGGCTTATTGGTTTATAGTTTTATAGGGTTTGGCGGTCTAAGATTTACCATGGGGATATGAAGCAATGCACAAAATCAGGCTAGACGTATTGCGCATCATAAGAATTACTGTTTTTTGACAGGTATAATGACACACTTTAATCAAGCGGTAGATTATATTGCAGCTTAGTGGAGGAGGGGGTAATTTGGAGTTCCATATAAAAGGCATTGTTCAACTTATTACAGAATATTGCTTTAATAACAATTTACCTCACTATTCAAAAGCTTCTAACTAGTTTACCATTTGGCCCAGACTGGTTTGAATCATTTTGTCGGACCTGTCAGATGGGACAGTAGCTTAAGTGCATGTTATTATTATGCTGCTCTGTGTCCATAACACTGTAATGTAAACTTTAAAACAGCGGGTGCTGAATGAGGAGTAAATGTATGTCATTATGCTTTGATTGGTGACCGCAATTCTTTGCCATAACAGCAATGATCTGTAGCTTCTCTTCTAAACTTCTCTCTCTTTATCACACAGACACAAATAAACATTCGGGTATTTACCTTTTAATAGGGCTCTATCTCTTTCATCTGTGTAAACATTCAAACACACAAGCTTTACCATCCAAACACCCAAACAGCCTATGAACTGGAGTACCGTTGGGGGCGAAACGCCCCCCCCATCCCCAGTGACTCACCGTTCAGCATTGCTCCAGTCAGCGGCCGGCTGCCTGGCTGTGGTTTCCACAGCACTGTGGGCCTGCTCCCGCACACTTTCATGACCCATAAATCCTGAGTTGTTTAACTCTTTTGGATGCCCTGATCCCTCTTCCAGTAAGCCCTGTTTTCCCCCAGCTGTTAAAAAAACATGAGTGGGCGAATGCCAGATTTAATCTGAACGGCTAGACAAGACCAAGACACGTTTCTGTCTGTGTATTTTTAAGGACTTGCACACGTTTTTTAAAGCAGAAAACTACTCCACGTCTACTTTTCCGCTTCCGATCAGATGATCCTTTGAATGAACAGGTCACCGAGGCTATCGTCGGCACTCAGCGGTGTCGGTTTAGCTGCGTTTATGTGTAAGTGTCTTTGCTCAGCGTGGGACGGTGTTAAAATGGAGCAGGTTAAAGTTTAGCCAGGGCAACTGTACCGTGAGTCACAGTACATACCGCCGTTGTCTATGCCTCAGCCTTCATCCAGCGTATTCTGCCATGTCACTGAAAGAATGCTGTGTGCTCGAATCTGTCTCATTCTTCACTGCTGAGCAGTTTCTCTGTGATCTCATCCTTTTTTGTTGGTATTTCGTGGAATGACCTGTGATTTTCAAAACTGTGACTCAGGCCTTCTTGTGTTGCAGCACAGCTATTTCACATTTGCCGAGTCGCAGCACTAAGGTTCGCAGATGCACAAACCGTTTCTGAGAGGGGCTCGCACACTTCTGAAATATTATCCGCTCGCAGCGTGTTGGATTAAACACTACTCCGCTGTTCCCTGCTAAGCATAATAGAATCTGTATACTGAATAGCAAGCTGTCTCAAGTTAAAAGCATCAGCTGCTTCTCACTTGCGCGTAAGCCAATCTCCCGCTGTGTGATCAAAAGCCTTGTGGCATGGCACTACATGAAAAAAAGTCAAATGTGTAAAGTCCCACTCATCCATTTCACAAACAGTGAAAGGTCCAGACGCCTGCAGAGCATAAAAAATGTTCTCGACACTCTACTTACTTGTATCACTGTGAGAATTGCTGTCTTGGAGGGGATATTTATACAGTATGCCACAAAGGGTTCTTTGAGCGATGCCACGGAAGAACCGTTTTTGATTCCCTAAAGAACCATGTTTGAAAAAGATTTGATTTGTGGTTGTGAGAAATCTTGTAAAGCCTTAATGAACCTTCTGTAGCAATTTAAGGGTTCTTCCTAGAACCACAGCATTACAAGCAGATTCTTCACACTCACTTCTCATTTTCTAATCTGGTTCTTTAAAGAACCATCCATTGAAAGGCCTTTCAGGGAACCAAAATGTGGTTCTTCTATGGCATCATGTGAAGAACCCTGTCTGGTGCCTTTATTTTTATGAGTGGACTGTAGTTACGTTCCCTAAAATTGGGGTAAATTCATGTAAAATGATAATGTATCACTACTGGCATTACAGTCAGGTCTTGTTATGATTTTTTTGGCTATACTGTTCAATTGTACTTAATGTACTTATATACAGTCGTGTGCAAAATTCAGAGAGCCTTCATTTATTTCATTTTCAGTCTTCAGAGCCACTAAGTACATTTATTTTTCAGGAGGTGTTTCTGAGAAGATTAGATCTACGATCATTGACTTACATGAGGAAGGGGAGGGTCAAAGAGTTAGACCTGAATGACTAAACAGTACAGAGAAAATGGCACTGCTAATAACCGTACAAGCCCTGGCAGACCACCAACAGCAGATAAACCGTGCAGAAGCTTTCATCTTTGAGAGAGAGAGGAGAAAAAAAGCTCCACTCTTGTTTCAGATCTGAAAAAATCCACAGGTGTTTCTGTCCATCCTTCTACTGTGAGACGACATCTCAGCACTATGGGTCTGAAAGTATGTGCAGCTGTCAGGAAGCCGTAACATTAAAAATGACAATAGACAAAAAATGAACATCTGAAGGCGAAAGTGTTCTCAGAACAATGGAGTGGCCACCCCGGAGTCCAGACCTCAACATCATTGATTGTATTTGGGATTATTTGGGAGTCTGAGAAGCAGGAAATGCAACTGACTTCTATGACTGAACTTTGGAGGTGTGGAAAAATATCCCTGAAAAACTGAAAGCGAGTCTCCTAAAAAGAATGGAAGCTGTAATAAAGGCAATGGTGGACACACAAAATACTAAAAAAGTGATATTATATTTAGTGGTTGATGTGGAGTTGAAAAATAAATAGCATGTCTTTATTGGCTAAATTTACTGGAAATGAAATAAATGAAGGGTGGCTTTTGCATAATTTTATACTGAGTTAATGCAGTGAATTGCATTTCCATTTTGATTAACATTCTTTAATTCAAGTTCAAGTTAAATTGAGTTCTGACTTCTGTCTGCTTCTGTTGATGTCGAGCAAGACAGAAAGTTGGCAAAAATGTGAAGAATGCTTGCTTTCCACAAAACCATACTGTATGCAAAAGCATAATATGTCTTTTTATCCATCCATCCATCCATCCATTATCTTCCGCTTGTCCGGGGTCGGGTCGCGGGGGCAGCATCCTAAGCAATGAAGCCCAGACCTCCCTTTCCTCAGCCACTTCCACCAGCTCTCCAAGGGGGATTCCGAGGCGCTCCCAGGCCAGCTGGGCGATATAGTCGCGCCAGCGTGTCCTGGGTCTTCCCCGGGGTCTCCTCCCAGGTGGACTCGCCTGTGACACCTCCTGAGGGAGGCGTCCAGGAGGCATCCTAACCAGATGCCCGATCCACCTCAGCTGGCTCCTCTCGACGTGAAGAAGCAGCGGCTCTACTCCGAGTCCCTCCCGGATGACTGAACTTCTCACCCTATCTCTAAGGGAGAGTCCAGACACCCTGCGGAGGAAACTCATTTCGGCCGCTTGTATTCGCGATCTTATTCTTTCGGTCATTACCCAAAGCTCATGACCATAGGTGAGGGTGGGAACGTAGATCGACCAGTAAATCGAGAGCCTTGCCTTATGGCTCAGCTCTTTCTTTACCACAACAGACCGGTAAAGAGCCCGCATCACTGCTGACCCAGCACCAATCCGCCTGTCAATCTCCCGCTCCCTTGTACCATCACTCGTGAACAAGACCCCGAGATACTTGAACTCCTCCACTTGAGGCAAGAGGCTATCCCCGACCCAGAGAGGGCTCTCCACCCTTTTCTGCCTGAGAACCATGGTCTCGGATTTAGAGGTACTGATTCTCATCCCAGCCGCTTCACACTCGGCTGCAAACCGATCCAGCGAAAGCTGAAGTTCGCGGCCTGATGTCCCCAATAGCACCACATCATCTGCAAACAGCAGCGATGTGACCCTGAGGTCACCAAACCGGACACCCTCCATCCCTTGACTGCACCTAGAAATTCTATCCATAAAAATTATGAATAGAATCGGTGACAAAGGGCAGCCCTGACGGAGTCCAACTCTCACTGGGAACGAGTCTGACTTACTGCCGGCTATGCAAACCAAACTCCAGCTTTGTTTGTACAGGGCCTGAATGGCTCGTAGCAAAGAGCCATGTACCCCGTACTCCCGAAGCACCTCCCACAGAATACCCCGGGGAACACAGTCGAATGCCTTCTCCAGATCCACAAAGTACATGTGGACTGGTTGGGCAAACTCCCATGAACCCTCCAGAATCCTGGAGAGGGTGAAGAGTTGGTCCAGTGTTCCACGACCAGGGCGGAACCCGCACTGTTCCTCCTGGATCCGAGGTTCGACTATAAGCCGGACTCTCTTCTCCAGTACCCCTGCATAGACCTTGCCAGGGAGGCTGAGGAGTGTGAGTTGGAACACACCCTCCGGTCCCCTTTTTTAAAAAGAGGCACCACCACCCCAGTCTGCCAATCCAGTGGCACAGCCCCCGATGTCCACGCAATGTTGAAAAGGCATGTCAAAGGCCTTGAGGAACTCAGGGCGGATCTCATCCACCCCTGGAGCCTTGCCACCAAGGAGCTTCTTAACTACCTTAGCGACTTCGGCCTCAGTAATGGACAAGCCTATTCCCATGTCCCCAGACTCAGCCTCCTCACTG
Source organism: Pygocentrus nattereri (assembly GCF_015220715.1). Classification (NCBI taxonomy): domain Eukaryota; kingdom Metazoa; phylum Chordata; class Actinopteri; order Characiformes; family Serrasalmidae; genus Pygocentrus; species Pygocentrus nattereri. Next base: position 35,215,117 of record NC_051220.1, on the reverse strand, counting down.
GAGAACGTGTCGGTGGGATTGAGAAGGTCCTCAAAGTATTCCTTCCACCGCCCAATGACGTCTTCAGTCGACGTCAGCAGCACACCATCTCCACTATATACAGTGCTAGTGGCACACTGCTTTCCCCTTCTGAGTCGCCTGACGGTTTGCCAGAATCTTTTCGGAGCCGACTTAAAGTCAGTTTCCAAGGCCTCACCAAACTCCTCCCATACACGGGTTTTTGCCTTGGCAACAACTGAAGCCGCAGATCGCTTGGCCTGTCGATACCTGCCAGCTGCCTCTGGTGTCCCACAGGCCAACCATGCCCGGTAGGACTCCTTCTTCAGCTTGACGGCATCTCTCACCTGGGGTGTCCACCACCGGGTTCGAGGATTACCGCCCCGACAGGCACCAACTACCTTACGGCCACAGCTACAGTCAGCCGCTTCAGCAATGGAGGAACGGAACATGGCCCATTCTGAGTCAATGTCCCCCACCTCCCCCAATATCTGGTCAAAGTTCTGACGGAGGTGTGAGTTGAAGATCAATCTGACAGGTTCTTCTGCTAGACGTTCCCAGCAAACCCTCACTATGCGTTTGGGCTTGCCTGGTCTGACCAGCATCTTCCCCCACCACCTGATCCAACTCACCACCAGGTGGTGATCAGTTGACAGCTCAGCTCCTCTCTTTACCCGAGTGTCCAAAACACATGGCCGCAAGTCCGATGACACGACTACAAAGTCAATCAATGAACTGCGGCCTAGGGTGTCCTGGTGCCATGTGCACTTATGGACATCCTTGTGTTCAAACATGGTGTTCGTGATGGACAAACTGTGGTTTGCGCAGAAGTCCAAAAACTGAACACCACTCAGGTTCAGATCAGAGAGGCCATTCCTCCCAATCACACCCCTCCAGGTCTCACTGTCATTGCCCACGTGAGCATTGAAGTCCCCCAGTAGGACAAGAGTCTCCAGGAGGAGCACTTTCAAGCACCCTTCCCAAGGACTCTAAGAAGGCTGGGTACTCTGAACTGCTGTTCGGTGCATAAGCACAGACAACAGTCAGGACCCTTTCCCCAACCCGAAGGCGTAGGGAAGCTACCCTCTCGTCCACTGGAGAAAACCCCAACATACAGGCACCGAGTCGAGGGGCTATGAGAAAGCCCACACCTGCCCGCCGCCTCTCACCATGGGCAACTCCAGAAAAGAATAAAGTCCAGCCCCTCTCAAGGAGATTGGACCCAGAGCCCAAGCTGTGTGTTGAGGTGAGCCCGACTATATCTAGCCGGTATCTCTCAACCTCGCGCACCAACTCAGGCTCCTTCCCCGCCAGTGAGGTAACGTTCCAAGTTCCAAAAGCCAGTTTCAACAACCGAGGATCAGAACGCCAAGGCCCACGCCTTCGGACACTGCCCGATCCACAGCGCACCGAACCCCTACTACTGCCCCTCCCATTGGTGGTGGGTCAATGGGAGGGGGGACTCATGTAACTCCTTCGGGCTGGGCCCGGCCGGGCACCATGAGTAAATGCCCGGCCACCAGACGCTCGCTGGCGAGCCCCTCCCCCAGGCCTGGCTCCAGGGTGGGGCCCCGGTAACCCTGTTCCGGGCAGGGTACACAAGTCCTGTTTTTGTGTCTTCATAGGGGTTATTATGGATCACACTTTGTCTGACCTGTCACCTAGGACCAGTTTGCCATGGGAGACCCTACCAGGAGCTTTTGCTCCAGACAACATAGCTCCTAAGATCATTCAAGCACGCAAACCCCTCCACCACGATAAGGTGGTGATCCAAGGAGAGCTGTCTTTTTATTTTCAACCTAAATTCAACTGAACGTTTAGAATCCATGCTCCTTTCAGAACTTCTTGACTTGTTTCAATGAGCAGTGAGTGAAAAATAACTAATATCAAATTGCAACATGTTTTTCTCACCGCTGAGATAACTGCAACTTCTGATAGTTAATCCTGGTCCAACAAACCAGACGTTTTTACAACTTTAGCTTGATTGTATATTTGGCTTTGGCTGTTCCTGCTGCATACAAATTTGTGCTGGCACACGTAGGCCTACACAATGGAAATACATTATTTGCAGTCTGTCTGTCAAGGCTTGGTCCTCAAGTCCATTAGGTAAGCCAGTCCCAGTCAGCCTGTGGCCTTTTGGCTCTGGTTGCTAGTGTACTTGGTGTTGCCCAGTGGATAAAAGCTTGTTTGGGTCTGTGTCCAGACTGCTGGCCGCCAGTTGAGCACCCCTTCCTCAGGCTCTGCTTCTCAGTCTTAAATTGAACGCAGGCCGGCACTCATCATTCGTCCAGCCTGTGGGTGTGAGAGAAAGTCATCCAGTGTGTATAAATGTGTGTCTCCAGACTAAACGTGCCTCTGCGATCCACTGTACATGCACACACACCCAGCTGGACCGTGGGTGGGCTGTGCTCCTGCCCTGCCAGACAGCACAGCTCTGAGTGGGTCCAGACAATCAAAATCAGAAAGGCCTCAGTCCACCAAAGGGGGGGGACAGTAGAGGACCCACCACAAAGGCCGTCAGCAGGGCGGGGGCTTTACCGGAAAACACCGCTCACCTCCCGCTGACGTGAGGAGAGTGATGTCATCACAGGGGCAGACTGGAAATGAGACACATGGAGGGGAAGCCAGCAGCATTGGCTTACATGGGAAAAAAGACATCACTCAGCAACGTGTCATGGTGATGCAAGCTGTCCACTCAAACTCTCCCTACAGGGGAGGACTTTTCCCATCGCTATAAAGAGACTGAGGGAAAAGACAACCAGTAAACCCAGCTGCAGTTTGTGGTATTGCTTTACAAAGACTCTCTCCCACCAAGTTTCCATCAGGCACCATTGTTTGCAGGCCGCAAACTTTCAACAAAGCAGGATTTTTGAGTACAGCTTGATAAGACACTGTCAAATAGAAATGTCTCTCTCCTTTTATTGGACACTAAATATATCACTGATGTTAGTGTCTTCTATTGAACACTGGCTTTTGGCTCCCACCGCTCACATATAGTACTTGACATTCTTATTGTGATATAATCTGAAAGGCTAAATCAGTGATTTAAATGCATTATTTGTGCTGGTCGTTTCAGTGCTTTAAATCTATACTAGAAACCATAATAATAATAATTATAAAAAATGTTTATCACCTTGCATTAAAATGCAGCTCAAAGTCCAAGAAAGCAAGAAGTAACACTTTACATGAACTCTACTACATAACATTGACATAACCATGCCATAAGCTTGTAATAGCAGATGGCATATGCTGTCATGAGTTTTCATGCCAGATTTTGCTTAGTAATATAATAGTGTTGTGTTACAATTACTGGTCATTTTGGTGAAATATGTCATATTGTTTGATGGTATGATGGCTTATATCAAATGCTGACTTTTGCTGGGTACTTGTGTGATATTTACTGGTAATAGTTCCATGACACTGTTATATTACTCATGACAGCATATCACATCTGCCATGACATCTTTATGACATGATTATGTCAGTGTTATGCAGCAGAGTTAACAAGTTTATAAAAAAAAAAAAAACAGCTCATAAATGCATGAAAGCCATAGAAGAACCATTTCTGGTTCCCAAAAGAACATTTAAGTGGACAGTTCTTTAAAGATCTCCTATTTCTACAGAACCTTTTGAAAGTTTATAGAACCTCAGCATAATGGAACGGTTTTATGACAATTAGTACGTTTTTGTTTGTATAGCATTATTAAACAAATGCCACAATGTAAAAAAAAAAAAAAAAAAACACAGAAAAGAAATTAAAATAAGTTTAATAAAATCATAATAAATCATGAGATCTCAAAACATAGACATTAGAAAATAAATGCACAATTAAAAAGTTACTATTAATTAAAAAAATTAATTTGTATAAAAGAAGAAAAAATTCAGACCTCCTTTTCATTTTAGCTTAATTTTTGGAACAACTACATAATTAAGTGCCTTTGCACGATTGAATTATAGCTAAAAGTTTCTCCTAGAACTGTACATGCAAACAATTTAGAAACCTTTATTTTTTTAAGTGTTAGATAAAATTAGACAATAAAAGTATTGAGCAAGGAAGGAAGTGATCTAATAGTCTTTTCCATTTAACGACATGTACTTCCGTGGCTAAAAGTGTGAACACCCCTCCTAATTAAAGTGTTTCCGCCACACCCGCTGCCGCAGATTTGTACACTGGGACCTTCATGAAATGTGTTTCTATGGCTGAGCAGCTGCAGACAAGCCTAAGATCACTACACACAATGCCAAGCGTTGGCTGCAGTGGTGAAAACAGGCCACCACTAAAGCAGTGGCAACATGTTCTGTGGAGTGATGGATCAGTCTGATAAATTAATCTGGGTTTGATGGATCCCAGGAGAGCACTATCTACTGGGATGCTTAGTGACATCGGTAAAATTTGGTGGAGGAGTGACAATGGTCTGGGGCTATTTGTCAAGGTTTGGGCCCCTTAGGTCCAGTGAAGGGTAACGTTAATGCTGCAGCATTCAGAGATATTTTAGACAATTATGTGCTTCCAACTTTGTGGCAGGAATTTGGGGATTCCTGTTTCAGCATGACTGTGTCCCTGTGCACTAAGCCAGCTCCATAAAGACACAGTTTGACGAGTCTGGCATGGAGGAACTCCTATAGCCTACACAGAGCCCTGACCTCAAACCCACTGAACTCCTGTGGGATGAACTGAAAAGCTGATTGCGAGCCAGGCCTTCCTATCCAACGTCAGTGTCTGACCTCACACGTGCTCTTTTGACTGAATAAGTACAAATTCATACAGACACACTCCAAAATCTTGTGGAAAGCCTCCCCAGAAAAGTGTTATAGCCGCATGGTTGCCCATGGTTTTAGTAATGCCCATAGTTTTGGAATGGGATGTCCAACAAGCTCCAGGCTGTCCAAAATTGCTTGGAGTAAAATTGTTTTAATTTACAATAAATCCTTTATGTCCTGTACAGTTATTTTATTTTTTATTTCTTGGAGATTAGTATGTGGCAGTTTCTAGACTGCCTTGACCAATCACACACTGTGTAAAACTTGTTGCAGTGTTTTGTACATTAGAAAATCTTGACATTGTGTAATGTGCTATAATGTAAGAGTACAGAACGTCTGCTTATATCCTTCCTCATACAGTACACACGTCCTGCAGCTTAGCCAGAGCTTACATCGAGTTCGAGGACTAGAAAGTGAACCAGGTCATGCTCTCTGATTGGCCACTGCTAATACTTTTGGCAGTTGATAGACAGGCAGCTCAATCTAACCTTCACGAGCGTGCATGTAGGACGGCTGCAGCAGGGCTAGGAGGGGCAGAGGCTGTCAGCACCGCTGAGCATCAGACATAAGGCCAGTCTTACTGTTACTGAAGAAGACTAGCAATGTATATTTACCGCAGGGAGAAATGCATTATGGAGCTGTGTGATGTGTAAATGTTCTTTTATCGTTATTATTAACTTTTTCTTGTGACATTACTTTCTTACTTACTTTTAGAAGTTGAAAGTTATTACGGTCATTTTTTTGCTATGCTGTTTAAATGTAATTATACTTCATTAGTTACATAGTTCATTTCATAAGGAATTACCTTTACATTCAAATTACATTCTGTATCAACAGGATTTGAGGAATTGACTGCACTTTTTGCCTTTTTCCAAAACTACCATTAAGTACAAGTTACTCATTAGATATAAGATAATCCACTTGGGGAAAGTAAAAGGAAATTAGGTGAAATAAACAGAAGTTTCTAAGACTGGAGTAGAAAAAAAAAAGATACAGAGAAAACCAGAGAAAACCCTCAACCAGTAGAGAAACCATCACCATGTTTTATCGCTAACAAGTTCCAAAGCATGAAGTGAAAGAAGGATGTATTCCTTCTTTGTGACATTTTTGTTCATACTCTTGTTTTTCTGTTATTATTCTAGCTTTGTGGGTATTACCAGAATGAACATGATGGGTGAGGTTTTAAACCCTTCCGTCATACAGGGTGGAGTTTTCACCAGACAAATGTGAAATTTTCCAGAGCCGGTCTGCAACCACGCCACACTTTTAGCTTCAACTATCTGCACAACTTCTCCAATCAAACAGCCTGAATGGAGACTAACAATAAACCAGATGAAAGCTGACAGTGAACAGATTATTTGCTGATGTGACTTGCTTTAATGATCATCATAAGGGGAGTTTAAACAGTTTTGACTGCTAGGAGTTCAGCTTGGAGGAGGAAGGCTGATGAAGCAATCACTGAAGGTGTGCAGCAAAATTGAGGGACAAGGGAAAAGCCAAAGGCATGAGTAATCAGGCAAGCTCGTGAGAACCGGTGGCAGAGTCATCTGTGGTCAGATCTCAGTAAATTACCACATTCCTCAATGCTTTCCCATCTGGAACCCCCCACCCCGTCTTACCCCCCCAGGCATACCTCTGCACAGACAATGGAATATTCCTCAATCCATCTATGTATGTATGCAGGAGGGGTGCACCATTTTACACATTCATAATGCAAAAAGTTTATATTGTTTTTATGTTATGTTTATGTAGTTTATTTGAAGGTGTTGGATACTTTTATCAGCAAACTGATAAAAAATAAAGGGGATCACAAAGAAACAGTTTTAAACTAATTTTACATTTATGGCATTTGGCAGAAGGTCTTATCCAGACTGACCTACAATTTGAGCATTTTTACACAGGTAGGTGAAGGTAGCGTTAGGAGTCTTGCCCAAGGACTCCTACTGGTGTAGCATAGGTTGCTTGCCCAGGTGGGGGATTGAACCCCAGTCTAGGGCATAGAAGGCAGAGGTGTTCCACAACATTATACCAACCATGAGCTTCTGACTTATGCAAAACTGGAGCATGTTTGAAGAAACATGAACAGAACCTTTTCCCAACAACGCAATATTGTCAGTCGAAGCAGTAAGATTTGCTCAAAGCCACTGAAACTAACTTCTTAGAAAGGGTCAAGCCGAGGGCAATGCCTCTCCAGTAATGGAGAGGTTAAGGGTACCCTGAAGCCCCTCTTGTTAACACTGACCCAAGTGACCTGTCCCCAAGTCAGCACTGCTTATGACTTACTCACGCTGCCTAGCACTGAGCCAGACAAGCATATATGACTCAGTGTAGTGAAATACATGCCTGTCATCACCAGAACTACCATCCAGAGCTGAGTGATAACGCTAATTCTATATGACACATCCATCCAGGATAGACGTTATATGGACCAGAACTTTTGTGATTGCTTAGCTCATGTATGTTTTTACTGTTGTTCATGAGCACCCACTGCTGCTGTCACACTAAAGGTCATTCTTTTACATAACAAACAATAAAAATTGAAGCAGATTGATACAGAACTGTGCAAAAGTCAGAGGCCACCCTTCATGTATTTCATTGGCAGTTAAAACAGTCAGTTACTTATTTTCAGCATCAGGGGGAAAAAAAAACAGAAAATATACTCAGCAGAAAATTAACTCAACAATTAAGTAGAACATTCAGTATTTAGTGAGTTAATTCTTTAACTTATCACACTTCTATTATCTTCAGGTTTCACTTTTTCTAAAAAATCTGCAGGGATATTTTTCCACACCTGCCAAGTTTAGTCTTAGAAGTTGGTTGCATTTCCTGCTTTACGCAATCCAATTAATCCTAAACACAATCTGTGATGTTGAGGTCTGGACTCTGGGGTGGTCAGTCTATTGTTCTGAGAACACCAGCAGCTTGTTTTTTCGTTCACTTCCTTTTTTCAGTGAGGCCTCTTGACAGCTACACATCCTTTCAGACCCATACCGATGTCTTCTTACAGTGGAAGGATGGGCAGAAACACCTGTGGATGTTTTCAGAGCGCTGCTTATCTGATGGGAATAGTGTTGGTGGTCTACCAGGCCTTGTGTGGTTGTTAGGAGTTCCATTTTCTTGATCTTTTAATCATTTTTTGATCTGCAGATTTGGAAACTAATGATTTTTTCACCTATTTTCTAATAACTTGTACTTAATGGATATTTGACTGGAAGTGAAATAAACAAGGGGTGGTCTTTGACTTTTACACATTACAATACAAATATTTAATCTCCTATTGCTTCCTTGTTCATTGATTTGATAAACAGATACACGGCTAGACAGACAAATTCTATTTAGCTAAACTTATCCAAACTCTCTTTAAACCCACACCCACACAATGAACTGGAGCTCATTACCTCATCTCACTTTCTTTGTTACAGGGCGCTGGCGACAGCTTCATCGGTGCACTGGCATTCTATATTGCCCACTATCCCACCATGCCCTTGGAGGAGATGGCAAGGAGAGCTAACCTCATTGCTGCTGTGTCAGTGCAGACAACTGGCACTCAAACATCATATCCATTTAAGAAGGACCTGCCAACGGAGTTATTTTAAGACCACTTACTATTTCAGCACTATAGGAATAAACATGCACTTCTACCACAACACGCAGAGTTACGTGTCTGATATGCTATACCAGTAATTCTTTTTTTTTCCTCTCTCTCTCAGTGAAAGCCTTGAGTAAATTATAACTGTAGTCACGAAGTTTTCAAGACTGGGTAGTTCAAGGCAGGTTTTTTGGTGCATTACAAATAAGTTATCTTACAAACTCACATGTTTACACAGTAAAACTTAAGAAATTACACATTCCTTTTTTATTTTTTAAGAAACTGCAATAAATCTCATCCTGCTTTTGGTTAAATATTGAGGGCTGGTTTCTCAGACATGGATTAATCCTAGTCTTGGACTAAATTGCCATGCCAGCAGTGAATCATCACTGCAAATCCTTTTTAGTCAGCCTTAGGTTTAATCTGTGTCAGGGAAACTGGTCCTAAGGGTTTTAGCAGTCTAGTTATACAGTTAAGAACACTATATGGACAGTTTCAAGGGTCAGACAGTGTTGGCTTTGCATCACACATCTTAACTCTCAGCCTCTCTTATGGCTAGTTCTTGTTTAGATGCTGTAATTGGAAGCAGGCTCTGTTACACAGTGCATGGGTACAATAATGCAGCTTCCACATCATGATTACTAAGGAAAACGCTCACGTGGAAACCCTGTGATATTATATTTACCTCCTTTTCCTAAACAATGCTATTTAGGGTCCTTGAGTTTGGGTGGATATGATTGTGGTGTCCGGGTTACCTTAACAACGGAGACAACAGAGCAAGCATTAATGCAGTTTACAGGGCTTATGAAACTCACTTCTCAGCTTGATCTGATCTGAGGTTTGACAAATGTATATAAAGTCAGTAAATTACTTTTGCGGGGGACTGCATGTGTTAGAGTAATTAATGAAAATGATTACTATTTTTGTGAATGTTAAGGCAGGAACATCTTTTCATTTGAATGAAGCTGATGGTTCTTAATGGCCTCATGTGTTAAAGTGCTTTAAGTTAAGTGATACTTTTTTAATCCCACAAATTAAACACACTATCCCACACACACACACACACACACTAGTGGGCAGTGAGCACACTTGCCCGGAGCAATGGGCAGCCCTATCCACAGCGCCCGGGGAGCAACTGGGGGTTAGGTGTCTTGCTCAAGGACACCTCAGTCATGGACTGCCGGCACTGGGGATCGAACCGGCAGGGCCAGTTCCCTAACCTCCAGCCCACGACTGCCCCAATGTGTTTAAATAAAAAGTCATTACTTATGTCTAATAGGATATACGTCTTGTATTTTAGCAAAATTTCAACATTACAAATCAAGAGTCTTTAAATATTACTGCGACGCTGGAATTTTTAAGACAGACATTTTCTCAACTTAAAACAAAATGCTGACCACTGCAGGACTCTTTCTTTGTAGATAATCATCATAGATGAACAGACATCCTCTGGTTCCAGTGGGACTTCTCGTCATTCTTGATGGTATTGAGCTGTTTGATATGTCTGACGTTGGTCAGCTTCCTTGAGCTCTTACTCATATATCCGGTCCTTGCAAAAACCTGAAACAATGCAAACGAGTTGCATGTTTAAGTACAAAAAAAAAAAAAAAGAGCCTGAAATTCTCCCCGTGTCCTTATCATCAGTCCCAGGCTGGTCCGTGCTCAGATAGAGCGGATCTTCTTCTTCTCAAAGAAAAGAACATGCTTATTCACTGTGGGTGGGAAAACAACAGAAACAATAAAAGGAGATATTTCAACATTTGCATGTGATAGCAATTACATGAAAATGACAAGTTGAGATTTTATTTTTAAACTTTAAATACAGACATCACAAAAGAAAAAAAAGCCTAAACAATGGTCAGAAATCTCTTTGGACCCGACGTGGATCACAAAAACAAAGCCAGGACCTCATTCCTTGCAACTGGTTCATCTAAGCAGCTCTGTTGAGTTCTAATTAGCCAGAAACTGGGATGTCTCACTGAAGCTGACTTCTTCACTTGAGTCTCACATGGAATGTGCACACGCCACTTCAAGTCCCAAAGGGAAACATACGGTGCACAAAACCAACGACTTAACATCAAAATCAAGTGGGAGTATTTTCTTTCATGTCAAACAGGCACAGAGATTCACAAAGTTAGTGTGTGTGAAACAAAACATCTCTCACTGTCGTGGCTGTCAGACGTAGAAACGAACCGTGGGGGAATGATGTACTCCATGCTATCGGACGCATTCAGGTCTCTGGCATTTGTGACATGGGAAAACAGACAACAGGAGGCTGTTTCTGACTAAAAATGATCGATTTGCATAAACTAGGCAGACAGAAGAAAGGAATATAACAAGAAACAGGCCAAGGGAGGAACCTTTGAAAAGCTAGAAACAAAGACAAGAGCAACCATGATGAATTCTGGTCACTGCATGCAATGATTTAATCTAATTTGTTACAACTTAAGTGCTGTGTGAGCACTCTACCTTACACGGCTATGATTCACTCCGCAATGACTGCTGCCAACTATGAAAGCATGACAGTAATTCTAAAGCACCAACATATCTCTGTATTTATTTGCCATTTTTCTTGGTTTTCTCTGCTTTAGCCAATGCTGGATCAGATGTGAGACACTTATAAATGGTGTGTTCAATATGCATTAAGCTTTATTTATTCATCATGGCCATATTTGGAGGTCTGTTGTGTGAAAATCAGTAATAATAGCATTAGTTGCAATAATGCACAGTAAACACGATCTTATATAATTTATTAAGCATGAGTCAATCATCTTAATTAATTAGTGTTATTAGTGTAATATTGGCAACATTTTATATTATTAAAGGTTCCAGAGAGCATCAAATGACTGAATTATATGCTAAAAAGTTCAAACCCAGTTTCCACAAATATAGTACCAATTCATGATTTCATTTTATCAGAGCCTATTTAATTAAAATAGAATATTTAAGTTAATTTCAAACTAAGTTTACATGTTCTTGGCTACCAAAAAAAAAAAAACCCAGAAGAATATCAGATGCAAACAGACTGTGAAAACTTCTTTAGCACTTTTTAGCCTTGAATTTGTGGAGATTCAAATGGAATAAAATGTTGTCAATCATACACTTATAGGGTGTGAATATAAATAATTACTTAATGCACAATTATTTAATGTCTTAGTGTTTTTTTGTGCAATTTCCCAACTAATAATAGAATTATTAGGTATTTTCACATAACACAGCTCCACTTGTGTGAAATACATGTTATAAAATCCACTAAAGAAATGTGTAACTTGGGTTTCACACAACAAAGCCTTTAATAAACTCCCAATGTGTGTTCCTTAAAATAAAGTATCACCCAGGTGATTTAGTTTGATATCTTGAAAGTCTTTCTGATAAAGAAGGTTCAAACTAACAGAATATTAAAAGGATACATATCAAAGAAATATTACATTTACACAATTCCCCTTACATCAACAGAACAGAGCAGAACTCACCCCAAAAAGATAAACATTTTAGATAATATAGCCTTCCATTGCTTATTAGCTACAATTAGTCTTGTAACTCCAGCACAAAACTCCTTCTTCTTCTTTCGGTTGCTCCCTTTAGGGGTCGCCACAGTGGATCATCTGCCTCCATCTTGCCCTATCCATTGCCTCCTCTACTTTTACACCAACCATCTCCATGTCCATCTTCACTACATCCATAAACCTTCTCTGAGGTCTACCTCTTCTCCTTCTACCCGGCAGCTCCATCTCCAACATTCTTTGCCCAATATATCCACTATTCCTCCTCAACACATGTCCAAATCATCTCAACCTGGCCTCTCTGGCTTTATCTCCAAACTGCTCCACCTTCACTGTCCCTCTGATCTGCTCATTTCTAATCCTGTCCAGCCTTGTCACTCCCAACGAAAATCTCAGCATCTTCATCTCCGCCACCTCCAGCTCAGCCTCCTGTCTTTTAGACAGAGTCACAGTCTCCAAACCGTACATCATAACAGGACGCACTACTGTCTTGTAAACCTTCATGTTCACTCTTGCTGCTATCCTTCTGTCACACATCAGCCCTGACATCCGTCTCCACCCACTCCATCCTGCCTGCACCCTCTTCTTCACCTCTTTTCTACACTGTCCATTGCTCTAGATAGTTGACCCAAGATATTTGAAGTCATCCACCTTTACAACCTCTACTCCTTGCTTCTTCACCTTTCCACCTGCCTCCCTCTCATTCACACACATGTATTCTGTCTTATCTCTACTGACCTTCATTCCTCTCTTCTCCAGTACAAACCTCCACCTCTCCAGATTCTCTTCCACCTGCTCTCTACTCTCACCACAAATTACAACCTCATCTGTCAACCTTTCCATCACCATTGCAAACAAGAAGGGGCTCAAAGCTGATCCCTGATGTAACCCCACCTTCACCTTGAAACCATTTGTCACTCCAACTGCACAACTCACCACTGTCTCACTATCCTCATACATGTCCTGCACCACCCTAACATACTTTTCAGCTACACCTGACTTCCTCATACAGTACCACAGTTCCTGTCTTGGCACCCTATCATATGCCTGCTCTAGATCCACAAAAACACAATGTAGCTCCTTCTGACCTTCTCTGTACTTCTCTACCAACACTCTCAATGCAAAAATTGTATCTGTGGTACTCTTTCTGGGCATGAAACCAAACTGCTGCCCACTGATCTGGACCTCTCGCCTTAGCCTTGCTTCAACAATTCTTTCCCATACCTTCATGGTGTGGCTCATCAACTTTATACCTCTGTAGTTACTGCAGCTCTGCACATCACCCTTGTTCTTAAAAATGGAGACCAATACACTACTTCTCCACTCATCAGGCATCCTCTCACTCTCCAGGATTTTGTTAAACAACCTGGTTAAAAAGTCCACTGCCTTCTCTCCTAAACATCTCCATACCTCCACAGGTATGTCATCTGGACCAACTGCCTTTCCATTCTTCATGCTTTTTAAAGCTGCCTTCACTTCCACCTTACCAATTCTCTGCACTTTCTGATCCACTATCTCTCCCCTCGTTGTCCTCCTCTCTCTCTCATTTTCCTCATTCATTAGTTCTTCAAAGTACTCCTTCCATCTACTCATCACTCTCTGTTCACTCACTAGTACATTTCCCTCTCTATCCTTTATCAGCCTAACCTGCTGTACATCCTTTCCCGCTCTATCTCTCTGTTTAGCCAAATGATACAAGTCCTTTACTCCTTTACTGTCCAGCCTCTCATTCAGCTCATCATAGGCCTGAGCCTTTGCCTTTGCCACCATTCTTTTCGCTATGCGACTAGCCTCACAGTACTCCTGCCTACTTCCTTCATCTCTCTGGTTATCCCACTTTTTCTTAGCTGCCTTCTTCTTCTGAATACTCTCCTGGACTTCCTCTTTCCACCACCAACTTTCCTTGTCTTCTTTCCTCTGACCAGACGAAACACATTCTTGCCAGTTTCTCTCACCACCTTAGCTGTATTTTCCCAGTCCTCAGGTAGCTCCTCACTGCCCCCAAGGGCCTGTTGCAATTTTTCCCTGAACTGCCTGCAACCATCCTCCTCCTTCAGCTTCCACCATCTAATCTTTGGCTCTGTCTTCACGCTCTTCCTCTTCTTTGTTTCTAATCTCATTCTACAGACAATCACCCAATGCTGCCTTGCTACACTTTCCCCTGGCACCACTTTACAATCTCCAATCTCCTTTAGGTGGCATCTCCTGCTAAGGATATAATCCACCTGTGTGCACCTCCCTCCACTCTTGTATGTCACCCTGTGTTCTTCCCTCTTCTGAAAATACGTGTTCACCACAGCCATTTCCATTCTCTTTGCAAAATCTACAACCATCTGACCTTCTGCATTTCTATCTTTCACACCATACATACCCAGCACCTCTTCATCTCCTCTGTTCCCTTCACCAACATGTCCATTGAAGTCTGCACCAATCACCAATCTCTCCTCTCTAGGGACATCATCTACCACTTCATCCATCTTACTCCAAAATTCCTTTTTTTGGTGCATATGAACTGACCACATTCAAAATCACACCATCAACCTCCAACTTCAGGCTCATGATCCTGTCTGACACTCTCTTTACATCCAGAACACTTTTCACAAGATGTTCCTTTAGGATTATCCCTACTCCATTTCTCTTCCTCTCTACACCATAATAGAACAGTTTGAATCCACCTCCAATGTTCCTGGCATTGCTTCCTTTCCATCTGGTCTCCTGAACACACAGAATATCTACCATCCTTCTCTCCATCATGTCTGCAAGCTCTCTGCCTTTACCAGTCATTGTCCCTATGTTCAGAGTCCCTACTCTAACCTCCACACTCCTGCATTTCCTTCTCTCTCGCTGCCTTCTAACCCACCTTCCTCCTCTCCTCTTTGATGGTCTTCGACCTACAGTAGTCCAATTTCCACCGGCACCCTGCTGGTCAACAGCACCAGAGGCAGTCATTGTTAACCTGGGCCTCGACCGATCCGGTATGGCAATCATTTGTGATCCACATGATAGTTTTGGCACAAGTTTTACGCCGGATGCCCTTCCTGACGCAACCCTCACCATTTATCCGGGCTTGGGACCGGCACCAGAAGTACACAAAGTTCACCCCTAAGAAGCAAATTTTCAAGTGCCTACCATGTCTAGGCCAAAGAACTACATTTGAAGTAAGGGGGCAATTGTGTAAACCTGAACAAATCAGGGGTGTAACAATACATATAATTTCAGGCAAAATATGATTTTTGATTCTAAAGTTAGGATTTGATTAAATTTTCAATACTGTATGTGTTAAAGTATCCTGGTTCTACAGAGATAACATGTTATACTTTCAGATTAGTTTAGTTCCAATAAATCCAAGTGAACTGTTTCATCGCCTGTAATGCAGCCCTCTACCAAACATGTACAAACTCTCTGGGCCATCATATTCAGTAAGCACTGTAAGTAAGTTCCTCACTTTTATTGTATATGATTGTAAAACTAATCTGACTAATTTTAACAAAGTTACTGTTCAAAACCAGAAAGTCAGTTCCTGAGAAGGGGGCTGCACATTTAAGCAAATCACCTGGCACTGTGATTACACAACATTATTACATCAATGTGGTAAGTAAGTAGTAGGAATTGTGAAACTGTCCAATTTAAATGGCAAGCTGCTGAAAGTCCCCCTGCAATGACCTTTCAAAACCACAGATTTTAAGAACTTTACCAAAAGGGTCATGCTTTCGCAAGACCAGTTTGTCTCTTAGTCGTCCTCTCTTTGTGTTGAAGCAGTAACCCGTTCCTGCTGCGCTCATCATCTGAACCAGGACGGTTCTAAAAGAAAGAAAGGTCAACAGCACACAAGCACAATTAATACAACAGCCCCTTCTTTTACCAACATGAGGCTACATGCATACAACCTGTGTAGTATTAATATAAAGTTAACAATAAATATGCAGGAACTAAAATTAAAGTAAAAAAAAAAAAGAGAAGAGGAAACTGTGGAAGGATAACTTACTTTGATTTGCTCTTGGCAACTGGATAGCCCAAAAAATAAAACAGGAAACTTATTAGCACTGATATTGTGTCAATGGCAATGAAATTAATGTATGATGGCTACAGAAGGGAAACTGGTGGGGAGTTGGGTACAAAGTTAGTTAAGCTCAAGTTTTTCCTTTCATAAAAATATTATTCAGCCAGAGAGAGATTTAGCACGTATGAATCTAAATCTTGTTCTGATGAATAAATCCATTTTAAAAACCTGGACGCAAAATCCTGAGTGGCTACTGTTCTAAAATACAGTAAAATTATATTTAAATTATTGAAATATGACAAACTAATGAATCAACCCTCAAGAGTTTCACGACATGGCAGCTTTCTGAGTGCAAATGTGCAGACATGGAAAAAAAAAAAGTTTCTAAATCTGAATCGACGAGGTTTGGATAGTTAGCAAAGCCGAACATCTCTGGATATTTGTATTTATCTCATTATTATGGGACATTTTGTGCAGGAATGCAATGGTACATCACTACATCCTTGCAGGCGTTTAAGCTGCTGTGTGTCCTCCTTTTCCAGGTGAACAGATGAATAAAATGTCCCAGAATCCAGAAACATATTTCATGCATTACCATTTCTTATTAGGGTTAGCCAGCAAAAGAAAAATTGGGTTTCGCTGGTTATGATTATCCTCAGTGAAGGGTCAACAGTTTTGGAAAACTGCATTGCAATGTGATGAGCAAGTAAGATTAGGTTCTACAGCTAAACTGACATCTTTCTACCTTAAAGGGGAATTCCAGCATTTTTAATTTACTAGTGATTCAGTCCTTGAGATGTAAACGGTCATTCACAGTGGTTTATGTGAAAAGGTTCATTGTAAAGAAACTTACAGACTCAGATCTCTTTACATTGGTGGTGAGAGGAATCTGGGATCACAATGTAAACAACACAAATACAAGCACTTTATTTTATTTTATTTTATTTTATTACCTATCCAGAACCACCAGGCAACCTACCCAAGTCTTCTGGGTTTACATGCAATCTTGATGATGGTAAAATAGTGGTAAATCTGAAATCATGGAAATTTGGGGATTTTGCCTAAGAACATTATGGATTTGCCCCTTAAAATAAAGGGATTAAATAGCCAAAACCACCAGATACCAATACAACAGACACCAGGCAGCATGTATCCAACCTTTTCATGTAATATCTTTCTGTGAGGGGTTTCTCTTCAAACGCCTGGTTCCTATCATATAACTGTGAACAATTCAGACTCTGCAAGTATCTCTAGAACAGAGCATTTCACACCAAACGACCCTGAACCGTTTTGTTTACATGTCATTCTTCTATGTAGAATTTTTGAAGCATCGATGGAGTTCCCCTGTAAATAGCTTAGCAAGCACAGCTACTCATTAACGGACATGTGGGAATTTAAAGCGTTAGCTACGTAGGTTATGTTATTATATATTAATACAAACATCGCGTTTAGACGAAGGAGTTGCTAAATCTCTGTTCAGCGCCTCACAGCAGCCACACTGTGTTGACAGTAACGTTAGGCGCCACTGCTGTTAGCTGACCTAGCTAACTAGCTAACCTAGCTGGCTAGCATTTCTCAATTTCTCTAGCGAGAGTCACCGCTAAAGCCCAGTCTCGAGCTTTTATAATCGGACGCTGCATCAGAGACAGATTTACTTCTTCTACTCACGGTTGACGGCGGTGAGAAACATTTTAATCGCAACGTTTGCGACCAGCTCAGAAAAGTCACATTGAGCTTTGCTAATAATGTCACAGCTCCGCTTAAAAGTCCTGCTTCATCCGGGCCACTTCCGCGCCGATCTACAAATCATATACAGGAGCCTTTTCCACTGGAGATGACTTACAGATCAACAAAACAGCAGACTGGTCCTGTGTTATCTGGAGCAAAGTAGATTAAAGTCACAAAGCGAAGTAATCGTTGCTTCACTGAAATAAAGACGCAAAAACAAGCGTCAAAGTAGGTGCCAAAAGCAGGAATAGTAAAAAACTATCAGGTAAAGTCCCTAGCTATTACTACTAGTTCGCCGTGGTGCTTCAGTAGATACAGTATCATTACAGAAACACAAGATTGTTAAAATATGATTTTGCTAGCTATGATATAATTTTGGTCTTAATAAAATGCCAAATCTCGAAGGTGAGAGATGTGGAAAAACAGCACGTCAACTGAAGTGTTTAACCAACAGACCAGAATGAAACTAACCCCAAAAAGAAGAATATGTGAATGACTTCAATGGAACTGAGGAAAAGCTTCAGAAAAGCAACCTGCTTCAGAAAAAAAAACTGCTGCTCATAGAAGAGACTTCTGGTATGCAAAGCTGCAACAACCTCCTCCCCCCTCCCCCAAATAGAGACCTCTATTATTGTTTTTGTAGTATTGGTGTATGTGTGGATGTGTTGATTGTTTTATGTTGTGTTGAGTGAGATAGTAGGGGGTTAGTGTATCTACCACAAGGAAATTATGGCTGAAGGTGACCCGCCTGTTCACCTGGCTGTATGTGCATGCTCCTTTTCTGCTGGTGTAAATAAGGTGCGCTTCTCATGTCGGAAATAATGTGTGTTTTTGTGTAATGTGTGTTTCCTTCTACACCGATGCCGCAGTGTTGTCAGATGTGGGATAGCACCAGCAAGTGGCAATAAGTGGATTCAGCACGCTTATTGACATGTGCTCATCAATATCCCAGCTATGACTAGACATGTTCCCACGTACCAAGAGAGACGCATCAGATGGCTGGGAGGTGATCAACATCCAGCTTAGGTCAGTCACCAGCAGCTGGGTTCACCTGGGAGACTAAAGCAGTTCTCAGTCGTCTGGGGAGTTTGAGCTTGGTACACGAATTTTGGCTTGCACCCATGTAGGGTGTGTGCATACTTTGCTTACATTTCCTAGCAGAGCCTTTGCCCTGCTTGGTCTCAGGAAGGATATGCTAGGCTTGGAGAAGGTACAAGTGAAGCTGGTCGTGACGGCTAGAGGCTGAGCCAAGGCAGAGTCTTGGCAGCGCACATGTGAAGCATCCTCACCAGCATCATCAGAAACTCTGCGTTTTCGAAGGGGCTTTTGGGTCATGATATGCAAAGCTGCCCCACGTGTTTTGACCTCCCTCTGCTAAAAGAGATGTTTGTTGTTGGTTTTATTGTATAAGCGTTGTCAGTTGTTAGGTTAAATGCATAAATGTGTTGATTGTTGTATTTTGTGTTGGGCTGTTCTAAATTCTGAATTCTGAAAAAATGCCGACGCCACAGTATCAAATAAAATGGCTATATTTGTACTGCACACTGCACAACTTTTGCTTCCTATTGCCTCCACTAGAAATTAGATAATTAAATAAATTAGAATTTAAAGTTTACAATGGATCATTTTATATTTTACATTGTTTACATCTCAACAATTGAATTACACAAAAATTTGGAATTCCCCTTTAATTACTAAAGTCCCTTCTCTAACATTCCCATTTTTAGCCGATTAAAGACATGATAATGGACTGATAAGTTGGCTTAGGTGTGGAAAATCACTAAAACATACAGAAGCTGGTATTAAAAAGTGGACTAGATTTGCTCTGTATGAGGTTAGTACTGCCTTATGTTTTCTTATTTGCTGCTGTCCAAATCCATTGAGGCTAGGAATACATTTGCATTGCTTGGCAGATAAGATAAATGCATTGTAATATTAATTTAAAATCCTACTCATCCTCAAATAGCATGAAAAAAGTCATAGTCATATCACTTTGACTTTCATGAAATTGTGATGTGTAAAGTGTGTTGAAGTTGGCTACACTTGAAATACAACTGGACACTGTTTATTCTGATCCTATGTACTTTATTTTATATAGGGGAGGCATAAAGGGGTTGCTGGATGAAATAAACCTTTGGATTCTGGATTTTTTAAAACTACTACTACTAGTTCAACTGCTGGTAATACTACTGCTACTACTACTACTACTACTACTATTATTATTATTAATAATTCTGCATTTTCCCTGATGTTTTGGATTCATTTTTAATGGCCAATGGCAATAATCATTTTTATCTTTCGTAAGAAATGAGCATTGACATTAAAAAAATTAGAATATATTTAGTTCATATGTACTCAAGCAGTCTACAAAAATGAATTAAATAACAGATATAAAAAATACTGCAAATTGGACAAAAAGGGGGTTGGAGGGAGAGAGGAAGCGATACTGCAAAAACATTCGCAGTGTGTTCAGGAAATGAATTGTTGGACGTGCTACATTGCCACCAGCTGGCAGGAAGTGTGTGAAATAGCCTGCGTCACTGAAGACAGTTCTGAGGCCTAACACAGGCAGCCACAACACCCACGGACTGCACTCTCCCATTCACATTGCTAAATTAGTCCATGTTCTCCCTGTCTCTGAGGCTGGGCTGCCTTTCTTACTGCCACTGACATAAGCAGCACGTCATCAGGACCTGTGGTGATGGAAACAAATGTGCAGGAAAGGGTGAAAATGCTGATATAGGGCCAAGTTGTATCTGCTTGCAGAACCCATTTTGTCATGTCAAATATTCCATAGTTTAAAAATAAAAAGAGAGAAATGGAAAAGAGATTTCGTTATTTAATTTTGCCTTCTTGGCATCCACAGAGGGTCAGTTGTCTAGACAAGTCCGGTTCGAGATGAAAAAGAAATAAAGAAGGAAATGAACAAAGTTAATTCCCACTGGTTGTGCAATTCATTCCTAGGCTTGAGTTCACTTATTGCTGTAAGACCAGCCAAATGAATAATGACAACTAAAATTTGCACCATATGAAGTATTAATGACAAAGCAAATGTGGTTTTAATGCGCTGGAGAAGCTGGAATGAATACCCAGAGGCCTTTATGTTGAGATTCGCGGTGAATGAGAATGAGTTTTGCGAGCAAGCAGCCTTGGAGACTGCAGCTGCTCTGAAATCCCATTCGGCCTTTGCCTGTCGGACTGAGTGGGCCGTGATGTCATACGGATGTGCATCACGTTGCCATGGCTACGCCAGTTCAGGGAGCCAGATGATGCTGCAGCCGCTCGCAGAGCAACAGGTCTCTAAATTAGAGCTGAGGCATGTTGAGAGATTATTTTCAGGATAGTATATACACCTCTAAGGACTGACACTGCAGAGAGAAGTAATTCTAACAGGACTGTGGTCACTCCTCTGGAACTTGACACTAATTGAACAGTAAGAGGAGAATGGACTTGGTTGAAGTTGAAGACTCCAGTGAATGCAGCACTGGAAAGACAATGGCATGGTCTAAAATGGGGTTAGGCCTATATCATGACTGTTGTAAAGAAAGACATCTATGTCTTTGTTTATAGAAGAGCTTTTTCAGTAGGCCAGTCATTATTATTATTATTATTATTATTAGTGGTAGTAGTATTAATACTGGTAGTACTGCAGTCGTTATTCATAATAATAAGTATGCAGAACAACAGTGTTCTTAAGAAAACTGTTAATGAGTGAGACTTCACTTACACCATGTGAAACAGTCATAATAATTTTAATAATCATAGCAATAATATATTAGTTTTATTAGGATGTCAATCATGCTAAGCGACCTTCTCCAATAAGTCGTCTCCTGCTGTGCTCAACTCTGCCCTTCTCTCAAATTACCATTCATCTATGCATTCTTCCACGGAAGCACTGAGATGCCCGAATTACAGGCTGTACAAATTTGAGCTCATCAGTGGCAAATAAAGGAGTGACGCTGACGCTCGCCCATCTGTCCTCCACTTTCGGAAGCCTTTCTGTTCCGTGACGCAAAAAGGAGTGGGAGCGGAGTGCCTCCTGCTTCCAGAGAGAGAGCGAGAGAGGGAGAGGGAGAGGGAGAGAGAGAGTGGGCCTCTGACATCTGCCATGGTGAGAGGGGAGGGGGAGAGGGAGAGGGAGTGGTACGAAAGAGAGCAAAAGTGAGTGAGGGAAAGAAGAGGAAGAGTCAACAGCTATAGAGAATGTCATAAAATGCTGGAGTTTTGTGTAAACAAAGAAGGAGAGGAAGAGAAAATAGAGGTGTTAGGAGGAGGAGGAGGAGGACAAACAGGGCTTAGCAGAGTTCAGATCATTAAAGCTGTCATTCACTCTATTATATCCCGTTTCTAATTATAATATATACATATTAGTAAAATTACTTTGGAAAAGTGAGAGACCACTTTATTTTTTATTATTTATCTATTTATTTATTTAGTTAATTTCCTGTCAAAACAGTCAAATAGCCAGACTCAGAGAGCTAGACAGGCCAGTCAATAAGGAAGGCCAGTCGATAAGGAAGAAAAAACTAACCGTCAAAAAATGATGAAAAAATACAGAGTAAATGGGAGTCCTAACAACCATGCAAGACCACGACAACTGTCCCCATCAAATAAACCGTACGTAAAGCTTTCAGCGAGAGGAGAAAATCAAGCTTCACTCCCGTTCAGATCTTTAAAAAACACACAGGGGTTTCTGTCCGTCCTTCTACTGTGAGAAGACACCCCAGCACTATGGGTTTGAAAGGATCAAGGAGTCCTTACAGATAGGAGGAGACACATCAAACAAAAAAGCTGCTGGTGTTTTCGGAGCAATGTACTGAC
>NC_051220.1:35152718-35190218 GCF_015220715.1 Pygocentrus nattereri | reverse complement strand
CAAATGGAAATTTTTACTACTTCTTTCAGACGTCATGGCATTAGAATTAGAATCCTACACAATACAGCCCTGCAATGTTTTTCACTCGCAAGCACTTAGAAGTCAACAGTAAAAACAAGAGACTCTAACTCTATAGCAGCACTGTAGTGTCTGATCCACTCAGACCGGCACAATACACACTAACACATCACCACCATGTCAGTGTCGCTGCGGCGCTGAGAATGACCCACCATCCAGATAGCACCTGCTCTGTGGTGGTCCTGTGGGGTCGTGATTTTTGAAGAACAGGGTAACAAAGTATGCAGAGAAACAGATGCACTACAGTCTATAACTGTAGAACTACAAAGTGCACCTATATGGTATGTAGAGCTGATGCAATTGACAATGAGTGTAAAGTCTCTGACTCTGACATCTACAAGGTGGATCTACAAGGTAGGACAGTCTAATACAGTGGACAATGAGTGGACGCAGTGTTTAATAACTCCAGCCTGACCCACTCGCACCAGCACAACACCGCCAGGTCAGCGTCACTACAGTGCCGAGAATGTTCCAACCACCCAATAATACCTGCTCTGTGGTGGTCTAACAAAGTATGCAGAGAAACAGATGGACTACGGTCGGACATTGACTTCAAAGTGCACCTATATGGTAAAAGGCATGGATTAAATGGACAGATAGTGTAGATACAGGAGATGTAATAAGTGACCGGTTGGTATATAAAGGTAAAATACAGCATATGTAGGATATTCAACTAGTGTACATTAACATATTCCTGAATGCAAGGATGACAGAAGGAAAACATTTCTTTTCTTCGTGAATGGTCACATCACATCAGCCTCCCTCTCATTCCACAAATACTTTGCCTCACTGGTCGATCCCTCATGAACACCTCATCCATCGTGAGTTTCACACAATCTCATGACCTTCAAGCTTAGGTCACTTCATGTTAGGAGGATTGAACTCCATTTAAATCATTACGACTGCAGTCATGCAGCAATTACACCACAGTGTTACAGAGTTTGCACGTGACAGTCATGCTGCTCATATCAGTTTTAGCTGGAAAGTGTGTGTGTCATGCTGGAAAATTTGTTTAGTTTATTTTTACAATGCCAGCACTTCTGCTCATGGTCACGTAAAGTTCATAGAAGAGTCACAATAATGAGACAAATGCAGTAATGAGAAGAACAGTAATGGGAGCTCCTTGGCCAACTTAGATTTTTTAACAAAATTAATCACTAGTCTACCCTATATAGGCAAAACACTGCAGTTTTGGTTATGACAAGCTATGAGAAATTCAAATCACAGCTTTATTTATGCAGCACTTTTTGAATGAACAAGTTGTGGTTCAAAGTGATTTACATGTTGTAAGAATTATATCATTAAATAAACTCATTAAAATAAAGTCATTTAGAGTGATTTGACATAAAATGGCTCGGTCTAGAGAAACGTACTGAGTCAGAATTTTTCACAGTAGTTCTGATAGGAACCAGACGTCTAAATGCTTGAAAGCATCCATACGAAAAGTCACCACATGACATGGCTATGAATACGCTGCCTGATGCCTAAGACATTGTTTCA
Organism: Pygocentrus nattereri; assembly: GCF_015220715.1. Lineage (NCBI taxonomy): Eukaryota > Metazoa > Chordata > Actinopteri > Characiformes > Serrasalmidae > Pygocentrus > Pygocentrus nattereri. The sequence goes on along the minus strand of NC_051220.1, from coordinate 35,188,640 downwards.
CCATAAATTTAAGATCAAGTTTTTTCTTATATATTGCTGGTGTCAGAACAAAACCTCATATTTCCAAAACGGGAACTTTACAGGCAAAAGGAAGAACATACTTTAGTTTTAATGTAAGTCAATGGAACCAGAGTTTCTTTCCCTCAGGTAATGTCGTTTGGTCCTTTCAACATGACATTTGCACACAAAGTAAAAGGCAAAATGTAAAGCAAAGAAAACTTAACATTTCAGATGTGTCTCATGTCTACCAACATGTTTACTAAAATTAAACATTCTCTCTGTTGATGAGAAACAAATATCTCCAAAATAGTTTACAGAAGAAGGCAAACGCTTTCTTAGCTTTTTTTTATTTAATAATATATGAATATATATATATATATATATATATATATATATGTGTGTGTATAGTAGAAGTGACAAACAAAATAACTTTAAATAAAAATGAAACGGATAAAATAAGGATCCTGGGTGTAGTTGAATGAAACGAGCTTTATCTTGTGATGGAAATGTTTGGTCTGACTTTGCTGTTTTAAAGGCAAGGCGGCACGACTGTAATCACTACGTTGCAGAACTCTAAAGCTGTTTTTCTCAGTCTCACTGTTGGCATAGATGCTGCTCTTTGCCTCTGTACCCACATCATAAATGCATGCTTCTCACTTTGTCAGTGCTGACATCTTAACAGTGTGGTTCCTTCTAACATCTTCAGATTTTGACACCAGAATCGGCCTCTGATACTGAAATTAGTTCTCTCTGGTTTCCTGTTCACCTCCCCAGCCCGCATATCCTGTGCAACGCTTGTTTTATGTAAGTCCTCTTTTTAGAGTGTTTGGGGAAAAAATAGCCATCTGGCACTCTAAAAGCGGTCTCTCTAACGCACGGTGCCCACGCTTTCCGCCAGTGGGTCAGTGGGTGAGAGAGGGAGGGAGCCCGCGGGTGCGTATGTGTATGAGCGGCCAGGCAGCATTGGAGTGGGTGGTGTGGGCCGAGAGCACCTGGAAAGCCAGAGGCTGGCAGGACAAGTAGGCTGAGGGAAGTTTTACGCTGACACAAAGTGCACTGAGGTCACCCTCCATATTATGTCACCAGTTATTTTTTGCCCACTTCGACACCAAGGTGGCCTGCAGTGAAAATATTAGCGCGGACTTCACAGATTCATTTGGATATTTTTGTCTTTTGCTCTACATGTCTTATGATCAGTGAGTCTAAAATATGCTCACTGACTGAACAGCTACACTTCAATTAGAAATGCTGCAGCGCTTTTTCCTTTTTCAGTCTTTTCTGCCAAAAGGCCCTCAGTAAAACAAATACTGCTGTCCAGTATCTGGAACCATGTGAATGTGTGAGTGGCCACTGGTGAAATATCCTTGCATCATCTGTTTATGACAGTGCTTAAAGGCTGTCTAAGCTCTGTTCAGGTGCTACACACATAAAAACATACTTTACATACAAGCATGTAAAGGCTCTTATAGGATTTTAATAATCATGATAATACATTATCATGCTGAGAGATTTTGGACGTTCTCTTCCCTGTACTGGGCTTCTGTGTCTTATAGAAGATGTTCATTTTGAAAGGAGAAATTATAAGACGAGATTGCACACTGCGTTATAAAGCACACCTGAAGCACTCTGTCTTTTGGAGATCTGTCCAGAACTCATCAACAGCACTGTGTGCATCAAATATGCACTTTCTTTTGATGCGACTGTGTTACAGTGGCATGAGTGGCAGTTCATGAGTCAGAACATCAGTGGTCAAAGTGCGCCATCTAGTGTTCTAAAGAATATTTATATTTTAAAAAACCAGAGGGAAGATTCTGTGTGGAGTTTATACCTGACATACATGTGATTGTCTTTTTTTGTCTGTTTCATTACTAATCAAAGCTGACATGAACAGTTCGTTCAAATTTGTTATTGGTGTGTTATTTTGTATCTATCTATCTATCTATCTATCTATTTATCTATAGCTGTTTTATATATATATATATATATATATATATATATATGTATATTTATAGAGAGAGAGAGAGAGAGATTAGCCTGATAGATTGATTACGTTATATTATTTATTATGTATAAACTTATTTTCATGTATACATGTATTAGAAATGTATAATACTACTTCTACTACTACTACTACTACTACTAATAATAATAATAATGATTTTTAATTCTTTATGTTGTCATTGGTGGTGGACTAGTTGCCATCATGAATCATAAATTTTATAATAACAATTATGTACATAATTTTTGTACACAAGGAGTTTGTCCTTGCCACCGTCACCACTGGCAACGCTCCTGGGGGCTCGGACCCAGATTTTCTTTCCTTATTCTTTCTGTAAAGCTGCTTTGTGACAAGACCTTTTGTAAAAAGTGCTATATAAATAAACTTTGCTTGCTTGCTTGCTTACATGGATAGATAGATAGATAGATAGATAGATAGATAGATAGATAGATAGATAGATAGATAGATAGATAGATAGATAGATAGATAGATAGATATTAGGTTATATTATTTATTTTTTTAGCTATGCATTTCTTCTTCTTATTATTATTATTGTTGTTGTTGATGTTGTATTATTGCTTAATATCAGACCCCTATTAGACATTAGAAAAGTGCTGAATAACTGAAGTACCTGAATGAGCACTACAGAAGGCTGTTATGTATTATGAATCATTTTTAAACAAAATGATACACTGTTCTCATCTGCCCTCTTGTGGTCACCAGATGCCTGTACAGTTAAACTATTTGGCACAATGAGTAGCAGGCTTTTCAACTTCAAATGCAGGGTCCTGCCAAACTGACTCAGCTTAATAATTAACTGGTGGGTTGAACTAGGGAAAACACTAAACAGTGCTGCAGGACTTCAGCATCTTCAAAGCTCGAATCAGATTGAGAGAAAGATGAACGCTTGTGTTTAGGATTTAAGGCATCTGATGGTCTACTGCTGTATGAAGGGGCCACATTCAGGATAAAAGCAACTCACCGAGTGTCGCATAAATAGAGAAAGATAAGCATTCAAACTGACCATGAACTGATTTTCAGGCCAACATTTGGAAATTTACTAGGAAAACAGAAAAAACACAAACTTTCTAGGAAGAGAGCTTTGTAATTTCCGAAAACAAAAGAAATAAGAGGTATCGAACATTACTCAGTGAGTAATATGGAGAGTTCATAAGATTTGCAAACTGAGTGTACAAATCAGCCACAACGTGTGTTGTACTAACACATGCCTGGTGTTAAGTGGGTGCTAATTTGTAGCGTTTTGAATCAGTAGCACACAACAAATCTAACCACTCCATCTTCACTACGCTCATTTAAAGATAAGGGAACCAAAATATAAGATCAATGTTTTGCTCTTATGATTTTATAGAGAATACCAACAGCCACTGGTTATGAAACCGTTACACTCATTTCAGGGATATGGAACATATCAGAAACATATTCATTTTAGAGCAGCAAACCAGATAAATAAATACTCTGTGGAATGCAGATGCATGTTAAAACCAACATTACACTTAAAAAGCTCCACAGATGCTTTTGGGGTCACTGGATAATACAGTATGTAAATTAAGCCCAACTGATTTATAAACTTCACGTTATAATCAGAATCAGTTTAGAAGCAAAGACCTCTTCCTTGTACATGTACACATATTTGTAGGTTTAAAGTGTTTTAACTTAGCTCATTTTTTCTGTGTCTGTCTGCGACTGTTAATGACTAGATGTGCAGAGACTGGTCGAGTATCCTGCTGGTCAGTGCACAGTGACAAAGAATAGGCACGTCCATTCTGTTTGAACTAATTTGGAGAACTAATTGCACTGGTGTGACATCAGTCACTTTCTCTCTACTCTCATTCAGTGCTAATAGCAGATTTGAATGAAAAACATGAAAGTGTTAAATGCTAAGACAAGATTTATGAAAGCTGTGTCCATACGGAAATATGATACGTGGCAATATATGGATTTCAACTATATGACTGATGTATTATCATGGATCTCCCTTGTATCCAACTTAAATTAGTCACATAACAACATATATGTGATATAATTGGCCATTTTCAAGCATGGGACATATATTTCAGACATATTGACATATATCATTGTAAATGCTCGGCTACATTGAAAATGAAGGTTACCCTCAATGTGCTTCCGAGTCAAAATAAAGGTTGTATATATATGTTGTATATATATGTATATTAAACCATTTGTGATAGAAAACATGGATGGCATGTATTATTACTCATATATGTTAGCTGCATGTCATGTAATATATGTTACTAATGTGTTACATTTGGATTTTTTGCTTTAAAAATATTTCAGTGATTGTATCAGACATATAACTATTTTGAAAAAAGTATTAGGACATCCACTTCATTACACCTACTGGAACTTTTATGACATCCCATTCTAAACCCGTAGGCATTAATATAATAAGGCTTTCTATTTTAGAGGGTGTGTGTGGGAATCTTTGCCCATTCATCCAAAAGAGCATTTGTGAGGTCAGACACTGATGCTGGATGGGAGGGCCTGGTCCACAATCTCTGTTCTAGTTCATCCCGTAGGTGTTCTAAGGTGTCGAGGCCAGGGAAGGCCAGTAATGTTTTTCCACACCAAACTCAGCCAGCCGTGCCTTTATGAGCCTTGCTTTGTGCACTGGGGCTCAGTCAGGCTGGAACAGAAAAGGGACTTCCACAAAGTTAGGAACTTTGTCCAAAATCTCTTGGTCTGCTGAAGCATTAAGATTTCCCTTCACTGGAACTAAGGGGTCTAAACCAACCCTTGAAAAACAACTCCAAAGCATTATCCCTCCTCCACCAAACTGTACAGCTGGCACAATGCAGTCAGGCAGGTAACATTCTCCTGGCATTCGCCAAACCCAGACTCATCCATCAGATGATTTGTCACTCCACAGAATACAATTCCACTGCTCCAGAGTCCAGTGGTGACGAGCTTAGCATCACTCCATCCAACGCTTGGCATTGTGCATTTTGATCTTAGGCCTGTGTAGCTGCTCGACCATGGAAACCCATTTGGTGAAGCTCAGAGTGCACAGTTCTTTTGCTGATGTTTCTTCCAGAGGCCATTTGGAACACTTTAGTGAGTGATTGTACAGAGGATAGGCACTGTGAGCTTCAACACTTGGTGGCCACTCTCGGTGAGTTTGTGAGTTTGGTCTACCTCTTCTAGGTGCTTCCATTTCACGATAATAGCGCTTACAGTTGGCTGGGGCAGATCTAGCAGGACAGAAATTTCATAATCTGACTCGTGTCAGAGGTGGCGTTCTATGACAGTGTCATGTTTAAAGTCACTGAGCTCTTCAGTACAACCCTCTACTGCCAGTGTTTGTCTATCGAGACTGCAAGGCTGTGTGCTTAATTTGATCCACCAGTAAGCAATGGGTGTGGCTGAAACACCTGAGCTCAGCAATGAGGAGGGGTGTCCCAATATTTATGTCCCTACAGTGTACATGTATTAGACATATGACAGACAGTATATCATGCATATGTTTATTGGCTTATCAGACACATATATACAATATACATGCAATACAATACATACATTGTGCTTATATCTATATATAATGTCCAATATTTTATATTCGTTATATTCCATACGTATAATATATATGTGCATAATGTTTGCAATACCTTTATGATACATGTGCATATTAAGTTATGTATCAGATTATAGTCTAGTTGCCTGTGAGCCTGAAGATGTTTATTTCACTAGTGTGACAAATAAATTCAATTCACACTCTTTTCTCCTTATCCCAGTGTAGTCAGTCCACCAGGATGTGTTTGTCTGCACTTTGCTTCTCTCATTTCGCACCACAGTTAAGAGGCTAACAAGTAAACGAAACGTGTGTCACAGCAGTTAGCTACGAGGCTAATGTGACTAGCTACCAAATAAAGGAAATGTGTTTCAGCAGTTAGTCACAAGGCTAATGAACTAGCTAACAAACCTGATAGCAAGAGGACGGTGGACCACTGTCAGCCCACCGATGACAAAGCTAGCGGTCCAGTGGCATTTTGCTCAGCGTTTTCCGGGCGGCCCACTGATGGTTATGCAGATTCATAGACAAAATTTCACTTATCATCACTCATTTTCCATTTACAGTCCAGTTTACTTATTTTCCTTCCTTCCTTTCTTTAGGTAATTTAGCAAATAATTTTAATCTAGCTCAGTGTCAGCAGCAATATTTTCTATAAAATCATTTTACATCAGGCCGAGTCATTATTTGTTTTCTCTCAGTTGTTTGTAATGTCTGTCTGAGTTTATTTTCCTAATAAAAGGCTCTGTGCATTTTAAAATCTGTTTAACAAGATTAAAATCTAGTTAGAGCTTGTTTGCAGGACAGTAATCTGGGTGGTCCGAGGGTGGACCAGCAGTGGCAAACAGTCAGTGGGGTGCCGATCTTATTAAGCCAGTGGACCAATATATACTTATAATTTGGGAAGTAAAGAAAACATGTGTCCCACCATTTAGCTATGAGGCTAATGTAACTAGCTAACAAGTAAAGGAAACTAATGCTAATATTTTAAAAGGGAAATTCCATGAATATTGCAAAATCACTTGGCAGTTCAATTATTAAAAAGTAAATGAAGTCATTCAGAATGGTTTGAAACACTGTAGAGAAAACTACTGTCTCTGATTTCTGTGCAGTGGCGATAAGATCTAGAGTTTGCATATAGCAAGTATATAGCCAATCAGCCCGCTGGCTTCATAAGGTCACTTACTGTATGTATTTGCAGGTCCATCCTCAGACCACCTAGATAACCCGTTTTAATCTCTTCAGATTTTAAATGCACACAGCCTTATATTGTGTTAAATGAATTAAGTTAAATATTACAAAGAATTGAGAGAAAAACATAATGACTAGGCCTAATATAAATTTATTTTGTTGAAAATGTTCTTACTGACACTGGGGCTGGTTACAGCTGTATAACCAGCATCATTTATGATTACAATTACAATAATTCACTAATTTACAAAGGATAACAAAAGGAAGGAATAAAGGGGAAATAGGTAAATTGGACTATGAATGGAAAACGAGAGTTGAAAAGTGGCATTTTGTCTATAACCGCCTGGAAAATGCTGAGAAAAAGCCAGTGGGCCGTCAGCTTTGCCATCAGTAGGCCAACAATGGCCCTCTCTCCTCTTGATAAGTGGATATCTCTGTTTTGTTACTGTACGGAACTTTAGCAATAACTTATATAATAACGACTGACAATTTTTCCCTTGTTTATTTTTTTAAAGTCAAAAGATTATCTTGAAACTATCATAAAACAATGCCGCAGGGATCAGGCAGCATAGCTATAGCCACTTTGCGGAATAATTTCTATGAGGGAGCTTTTAGAGCAAAAAATGCTTCAGATGTCTGGTTCCTACCACCACCACTGTGGACAACTCTGACTCGGTAGGTTTCTCTAGATTTGAGCCACAATTAACCTTTTCAACTCCTTGAGACCACCGGTGGTTCCAAAACACACTTTGTCATATTCTTCATAACTTTTATATTGTATAAGCTACATTCAAAAGGTGGGTGTCCTATTAGAGCTGTAACTGTCTTCTTTCCAGTCAAATAGATGTGTGATGTAATTTTAAACCATTAGAATAAAAGAGGCTGAACTCACAGTTTGTTTTTTGTCGACCCATTATTCCACAAATCTGGGCTATAAACTATAAACAGACGGCATCTCTTCAGTGATCTGCTCTGTAAAAATTGTTATTATAAAATAATACAAAGAGCGTCCAAGATTTTTGGTTTTCAGCAGTAAACTGTAAGCAAATAGCAATATGTGTGATCATAAAACACATTTTCTGTTAATCTGAGGGGAGCTTTAAATAAATAAATAAATAAATAAATAGCATTTATTTCATGCAGTCAGTGAATAATTTGCGTTATGATTTGGTCGTGTAAATTCAGAATAAGAGGTTAACATCTCAACCGTTTGGATGGCATTTTATTTTAGTATACCATTATCTGCACATATTTATTCAGTATTGTCATTATATGCTGTTACCCGTGCCTCCTTGTACAGTCATTGTTTCACTGCCTTTTTCATCTCAGTCTAGAGATATTATTCCAGATTTTTTGTATTTTTCTATCTGTATATTTGTAGAAAGGATTTTTTATATTTATTCTTCCTGTTATGTTGTATAAGTGATACTTTATTAATCCCACAAATGGGGAAAATCCACCTCCGCATTTAACCCATCCGTTAAGTGAAACACCACATACACACTAGTGAATACACACACACCTGGGGCAGTGAGCACACTTGCCCGGAGCGGTGGGCAGCCCTATTCTTGGCACCCGGGGAGCAATTGGGGGTTAGGTGTCTCGCTCAAGGACACCTCAGTCATGTGCTGTCGGCCCTGGGGATCGAACCGGCAACCTTCCGGTCACAGGGCCAGTTCCCTAACCACGACTGCCCCCCTTATTACTATTACTATTACTATTACTTATTACTTATTATTTACACCCTTATTACTATTACTCTCCTATGTTGTGTGACTGCTACTGGCTGCTAAATTTCCTTCGGGATCAATAAAGGATCCATCTACATCTTAACCATTTAAAAATGCATAAAATTTGAAAATTCGTTGGAGTTCCCCTTTGGCTATTTTTCTAACCTGCTCGCATGCGTCCCCTTTAAGAAGCGACAGCCCCGCCCCCTCATCCCCCGCCCCTAAGCGAAATGACATCACCGACCCGAGCAGCCAATAGCAGAGCACCAAACAGAGCCGAAGGGGAAAGAGAGTGTGGTGTGTGTTTCTCCTGTAAGCGTGCGCGCAGTGTGTGCGTGTTGGTGTGTGAGTGTGTGAGTGAATGTGATGTGTGTGTGTGCGTGTGTGTGTGTGTGTGTGTGAGAGAGAGAAAGAGCAGAAAAGAGAACATTTCATAGGAAGTTTATAAACGCTGGAGTGTGATAAGTTTGTTTTGGGGCTTGTTTTTCCTGCTTACATCACCAGCAGCGCTCAGTGTTGAGCTCAGCTGGTCATGTTATCTTCAGCAAAGTTTTCCTTCAGCAGTGTGCCGTGGAGCGGAGTGTCGAGCTCGGTTTAGTGAGGATACCTGGCATGGTTTAAGCAGAAATAGTCTTGTTATAGTTAGTTTTTTTTCGAATGGCGTTCGTGGGATTGTGTAGTGGAAGCAGGCTTGTGCTGCTGCTGGTGAGCCCTTACTGCAGTTGCTGGACCCATTCAGATTCAGAGGACACTGTATAAGTGGTAACTGACTTTGTAGATTAGCCAGATGTCTGGTCAAGTAGGCCAGGTATGAATGTGTAGAGACCGTTTTTAACAACACAGACGTAAAAAGAAGGAAAAAACAAACAAACAAACAAACAAAAAAACAAATCTGGGGCAGGATGCTGAAGACCCTCACTAAAAAACTCAGAAGACATTCCCTCAATGAAATCCATCCTTTTCAACTTAAGGTAAGTAAATGAATACACTGATGCTCTGTTATGTTCCTGGCACACAATCTTAGTCTTTGATTTTGTAATTCACTGAGGTGTTGGTTGAATTCTTGTTTCCGAATGCCTTTGAATTTTTTGGGGGTGCTTTGTCTTGGAACCGACTTTCCAACATTCATGGAAAAAAGTTCTTCCAAAGTTTTATACTCCCCTTTCAAAACAGTCGTCCATGCCACCAGTGACTGCAAAGCATTAAAAGGCAGTTCCTCTATAATTTAGCAAAATTTCCAAAGCCATGCAGTGGTTTGATGTGGAATGCTCTACTGTAGAGTAACTTACCAAAACAGATTTCCTTACAGTGGAAGTGGTGATAAGAACCAGGGGGCTGTGACGTACACAGTGCACATAAATGCAATCCAAAACGAATAATGAACCTAAATGGATCTGCTGATATGTTGTATAGAAGTCTAGAAGAAAAATCCCCTTTGGTGGTTATTTTACTTTACAACGCCCTGCATGTACCTCTCTGCCATGAATGGATTTGAGAATGTTTAGGTCAAAACTACTGTAAAACAGCGTATGAAGCAGCATCATAGCCATTTCATGCAAATGTTTTTTAGGTAGACTTTAGAGGTGTTAAACTCTTCAGACGTCTAGTTCCTATCACCACCACTGGGAACAGTTCTGAGTTCACAGTTCGCGTCAAACCACTCGGAGTAACTTTGCTTACATGTTAAAAGTGTAATTATGCAGAGTTTTTGAAAAAGTGTTGCAGTTCCCCTTTAAGCTTGGTTTGACACATTTCACAACCAGTTGCAGCCGTGAGTGTTTGCCAACATGTGCGACCTAAAACACCCACGTTTAATTTGAAGCAATATTGTGGGTTCAGCAGATGTGTTTTGATGCATTGATGCAATGCCATGCGCTGCTTTTGAGTTCATTTTATCAGAAAAGGAATTTTTGTTCTTTTGAGTGTCTGTACTTTCCTTATGGAGTGGGAAAGCATCATAATGCGCTGTTGATTACAGCACCTATATCAGGCATATAGAGATATACATGTCACCAGTTTAAATATATTGGAGGTGACTGCCGTCTGTTTGAACCACATGGGCGACATGATCTGTTTCTTTGGACTATAGTCACTACAAACCATAGGCATGTTCAATATTTTGAACCCATGACCCTCAGATCTTTTCTTTTCCCACTTTACTATAATACTTCATACTAATAATGTTTGCTATCCGGTGTCAACCAGAGGAGGATGGGTTCCCCTTCTGAGTCTTGGTTCCTCTCAAGGTTTCTTCCTCTTTTAGGGAGCTTTTCCTTGCCATCGCCGCCGCTGGCTTGCTCATGGGGGCTTGGACCCGGATCTCTTTCTTCTTTTCTCTTCTCTCTGTAATACTGATTGTTTTGTAAAGCTGCTTTGTGACAACACCTGTTGTAAAAAGCGCTATATAAATAAATTTTGCTTACTTGCTTGCTTGAATAGCCGATTTCAGAGCATGAAACCAAATTGTTGTTGTTGTTGTTTTTGTTTTTTTGTGCCTGCTCAAGTTGAGCATGATTCAGTATATAATATTTAAAAGACCAAATCCTTGGGTAATCTCCCATCAAAGTGTGTTGACTTTTGCCCTTCTCTCTTTTTTTAAATTTTTTTTACTTTAAGTGTGGTAGAAACAGTCTGGTAGCAGATTACATCTGTTGAAGGAGTACTCCAGCATTTTTCAACCTCTATCTGCCACATCTGTATTGTACAGTTGATTACCGCAGACGTCTTTTTCCGGACTTGGAAAAGAACAGAAAACTCACCTACTCAAAACAGAAAAAACAGAAGCTAATGGTCACTTGTTTCGGCATGCATAATCAACTGTTTGCTACAGATGCGGCAGACAGAGATGAAGTTGAAAAACTCTGGAGTACTCCTTTAACTCCTTTAACTCCTTGAGCTCTAGCATTTACCGCTCTGACCACACTTTCATTTTCTGTGCTGACCAAGAGCTGAATAGGGCTGTCTTTTCCTTTTTTTTCCCACATGAATCTTGCAATTCTGGGCCATTTATTTTCTTTCCTTGAGTAAGGATGAGTAGCCACTGCTGACACCAACTCCTGTGGGTGGAAAAGTGAAACTGAATGCACACATTCATGTCATGCCTGGCAGACATTACCAGTTCATCAGCTACAGTGGCATCATGATAAAAACCTTGATAGAAACCTGCATAGCCTTTAGGACTCATTCGTGCTTGTGTTCTTGTAGTCTGTGTCCACAACACTGTCTATTCATGATACAGTCATATGCATAAGTTTGAAAACCCCCTGGTCCGTTTTACATGATTCTTAATTACAAGATGAAAATAGGTTAAAGATGCAACGTAGTTTTTGTGAAAATGAAAAGTAGCAGCATTACGGAGTCAAACTAAACATGGTGTACATTGTGGGTCCCCTATAATACCTTAAATATGAATTTAAAAGTCAGATTTAGCTGGAGTTTTTTGGACCATGTCTTTTCTTAATAATGCCATCAGTGCTCTCAAAAAAGGCAGACTTGATGTTTAGGTCTCAAATGCAGTTTCATGAATAGTGGATAATTCACTGACATCCACAGAAAACAGAATTCCTTCACCAAGTTTTGACGAAGCTCCCTTTGAATACTATTTCAGTGCACTTGCAGTCATCGTATTCACCTGTTTGTTGGGCTCCAAAGCACAACTGACATTACAAAGTAGCTATATTGCATGCAGTTACACATTTCATCCAAATCCCCAATATTTACATATTGTAGCTTTATCATACTCCAGAGGAAACAGACTTTAGTATGATATTCTGGGAATTTTAGTGTACAGTGAATTGAACATATACTTAAAAAATACAACATAAAATAAACATAACTTTGGCACAAGCACCAGCGTTTTTTTATTGTTTTGATTTGTTAAATTCAGCAGCTAAACAGTAATTGTGCAACAAAACATGTAATTTGACCTGAGGCACCCAAAGTTTTGCATCAGCTGTGTTGTGCATTATAGTGGACATGTTACTGTGTCCTGAAACATAGTGGAGAGTATCTCTTACCGTTCCACAAGGCACTTCAGTAGGTCATGCACAAACGCCACAGACACAGAATACTCATAATGCCCTGGGCTATATGCAAAGAAATGTGCCTGTTGTTACAGAGTGGTTAGCAAACACGTTTGAGTTTGATTACTTGAATCACAAATTTACTTCCCTGTAATAGTGTATACTGTACATCCAGGGACTCTTGGGGCCTGAAGATCTAATGATTTTTTTAGAGTAAAAGAAAAAAATGCCATTTTAGTTCATTTGGAAACGACAAGCTTTCCTGTTAGTTAGGGCTTCAGGAGCAGAACTGAAGGCCTTACATGTTAGATTAATTACCAACATAGTAAAGAACAGAGAGATGGCTTCTTTACTGGTGTCCTGCCATGGGCATCCTGCCTATTCAAAGTATATATTTTTGTATGGAAGACTCATGAACAGAGATGTTAACCAGTTATTTTTAAACTTCATGGCATATTCTGCGTTGTGCCTTTGGAGTGGTCATGTCTGAGTACCCACTTATAGGGGGAGTAGACAAAGTACAAAATCGTCTCCATTATAGGCCATGACTAACTAACGAATACTTAAACTCTTTGATATAACTTTGTATCCCTTCCCAGCTTTTGGAAAATCAACAATTATTGATTATGGGTCTTCCGAGGTCTCTGTTGAGAGGCATGCTTCACATCAGTGGATGCTTCTTGTGAATAGAAAGCTCAATGGGTGAGGGCTTATGTGAGTCAAAGTAGCTCTAACCCACATCTCCCTCATTTTATTGACTGGACTCAAAGTTTGCTAAGTCCTAAATTAGCTGTTGTTGAAGCCATTAGCTTAGGGGTTTACATACTTTTTCCAGCCTACACTGTGAATGTTTGAATAATGTTATTAGTTGAAACAGTTTGTATTTGGTTATTACTATAATTGAAACGAAGACCATATTTTAAGATCAATTTGTACATAAATGCAGTAATTCCAAAGAGTTCCCATACTTTTTATTGCCACTCTGCATCACAGACGGTGAACATGAACAGTATCCTGACCATGTTTCAGTCAGTTATAGAAATGGAAGGCAGCAACATCTCTGTTTCTATCATCACTGTTATAAGCTTCAAATAAGAGATATGGAATGTCTTTTATAAGCTTCAAATGCCCACGCTTAATCCAGAATGGTTACGCTAACATAGAATTTGAAATGTAATAGGGTCACCAGCAGAAATTTGCATTATTATTGACGGTTTTGTTGATTTAAAAAAAACAAACTAACTATATATTTATGGGCCAAACTGAACGCTGAGCTCTAAATGTCTCTTGTTTTACAATGCAAGAAATAATCAGACGAAGATTTAAAGCACAACCATAGGAATCAGGTTTGGGCTCATAGTTGTACCAATAAATGCCTACTTGATGGATTCTGCCATCTGAATGTATAATGACACTCATTCGGGAAGGACTCCCCTGAAGTAGCCCACTCTCCAGCACAGACACGCATGTAATCCACAAGCATTCAGTGATCGAGATGCCAGATGAGCACAAACAGCTACTTTCCTTTGGAAAATATTAATGAAAGTGAAATGAATCCAATCAGGGAGCTTAATGAAATCACAGGAAAAAGCTCCCAACTGTTGTTTGCCTTCCTGCTTGCACTTATAAAACTCACGCGAGGTCATATTTGCCAGTCAAAAGTTAGTTTAAGAGCTAATTGCAAACGCACTGTGCACGAGCAGTTGGCCAAACCACAAGTCCGTGCACTTTCCTGTTCTTTCTGTTCCTTAGTCAAGCTAATTTGGCTTTTTAAGATGTAAATCTCTCGAGTAGAGCCACTTCAGAGTGCATGCTCAGGATGTTGATGAATCTTGACCAATTAATGCTACTGCATTACTTGCAAATGCAGGCAGGTAAACTTCCGGGACAAGAGTACAACAAAGAGTTGCAACAGGCAGTATGTTAATGCTAGGCATGGTCTAGATTTAGGCTTGAACTTTATTTGTTGTTTACAGTGAGCAAGCTGATAATCATAGTTATTTGTATGGCAATTAAGTGTCAGCTAAAAATTTCGTGATTGTCAACAGGCCATAAGCAGGCAAGAGAGTTGTCATTTTGAAGATGCATATCGCCGTTGTCGAAAGAAAATTTTGTGTCTCCCTTTTTTTTCCCGTTTTTCAGTTTTTCACATAATTAGAAAATACCTGTTGCCCTTTACATTGTGTGTAAAAAGTCTGGCTCCACTGACTTACATTAAAAGTGAAGAAGGTTTTTTTTCTTCTCCTGTAAAGGTTCGCTGCGATATTTTAGTCACAATGACAATATGCTGTGTATTATGTAGTTCTTTTTTCGGTAAGGCTTTAAACCGGTTACTCCATTGTACAGGCATTTATTCCCGTACTGGTGGACACATGCCCTGCTTCGAGCTTGACCCTTTGGCTTTACACTAATAAATACAATTATGTTAATTTGAGTCGAGGCTCGTGCCAGGAATGGCTTTGGTCCTGCTAGAGGAGTGCTGACTGAGGCCGCACGTCATTGCGCGCGCATGTGTTTGTATGTGTCGGACATGGTCCAGTGGGCATGAATGAAATCCTGCCCCTGAGTAGCTCTGTAATCATAATCTCCAGGCGTGTTGGGCACACACAGCACATGCACAGTCGTGGTCACATAATGGCAACAAAATGCTGAATCGACTGAAAGGTGGATAAATGGAATTAAAAGCATGTTCCAGTACAGACCTCTCAAACACTCGCTAGGTTTCTCAGCCATATGCCTTTTCTAAACCCTTTTCCTTTCAGATCCTTCATTTGACCCTGAGGCTTGTTGTGCTTGTGTGGGCTCAGGCCATTGTTTATGTGAACCTTCCTGTGTTTGAGTGGGACAGTGCTCTGGTCTTTACCAAGAAAACATTTTTTTTTTATGGGTTTATGCCTCTGTGCTACCGAGAAGGCTGACATTACAGTTACAGTCTCAAATTGGCCCATGGATGACCTGTCAAAGGTTAAACCTGCCCATAAATAGCAGTTTGTCCTCGCGAAGGGGGAAATTGGTGCTCATATTGGTTAAAGTTTAGAGGGAATGAAAACATAAGCTATGCGTAACATGTAAATAAACTATCAGGAACGTCCTGGACAATGTCAAACCGGTGCATGGTATTTCAGAAGTTGCTGGAAGAGCTTTGGTTAAAGTGTCATGAAACATGTGAATAACTGGCAGTGCTTCACATTTGAAATGAGTGTGTTCATTGTGCACTGAATCGCAGGCCTAAATCCTACTGGCATGCAACAAGCAGTTTCTGAAATGTTTGCTTTTACATGTGCCAAGAGCAAGAGGACTGGACATTCTGGCCAAATATCATTTGCATGTTGTCCAAGGACTTAATCTGAAACTTAGTTCAGAAGAAGGGCCATAGTAGCTGCATGCAGTTGCACACAGAAAAGAAATGCTGTGGGTAGTTTTCTTAATCATGGACGCTTGTTTTGCACCTTGTAGAAATGCTTTATTTAGGCAAATTAGACAAACGTATTAATGTTTAGGCTGTCAAAACTAGTGAGCTAAAAGAAAGTGTTGACATAAGGTATAAATAGCTTGCTTTGTAATAGAAAACACTGCTTCATTTGCAGTAGAATAGTTTAGAAGCATGTGTAAAGGTACTTAATGAGGAAAAGGGAAGTTTTAGGAAAATCCCTCCCAGTCAGCAGTGCAAGTTTGTGAAAAGGAACTGATTGTTCAGCCTTTCCTTGAAGTTGAATCGCAAAGGTTGAAACTTGTGTCAATATGGTTGCATGAATATCTATATTTCACACTTTTTTTTTAATTTCCATTGATCCTAAATTCAAATCCAAGAGTATAAATCTATGAATTTTTCAGGTTTAATTAGATTTTTGAGATCAGGATTCAGTTAAATTCTCAATATTTTATGTATTACAGGGCTTATAACATGTAAAAACTGCTTTTCCACTTTTTTTGTCAAAATATTTAATGTAGTCTGCAAACATTTGCAAAGTTTCAGGACATACTGTTCACTCCCCAGTCCTTAGAGTCCATTCATGGAAAGCATGCTGTGAAAATGACCCATTTTGAATGCATCGTTTTTGTGATGTGCATATCTGCGTATTTAGCCTACAACAGTTTGCCTCTGCCCTTTCACACTGAAGTTATAAGGAGTGTTGCACAATACAGGACAGCCAAATAAAACAGTGGTCATTTACATATTTCAGTCTTAAGGGCACAGTAACAGCCTGGTTAATTCTAAGGGCTGAAGAAAGGTTGGAAAATGGTTATGTAAAAATGGATTATGACTTTTTTGTACATACATCACAAATTACCCACAAAGGGCCAGTGTGGCTGCTGGTTTTCATTCCAGATTTGCTGTAGCACATTTGATTCTACTCGTTCAATCAGTTGCTCAGTCTGATCTGTGCTCTTACTCAGATAAATAAATGTCTCCACTAGAATTGCACCACCCTCTAACAAAATAACCCCATAGATTTTGTAAGCTATATTAAGCTCAGTACTCATTGAATGATATGAGTTGAAATTGTTACACCCTTACTGCAGCACCTGCATACCTGTAGGCATTACACTGTAGCTTTGTACTGAATGTATTTATACATTGTTGCTCCCGTTCTTCAGAGATCTACATTCATTATCGCGTTACTGTTCTCAAGCTGGGAGTGGAGTGCATAGCTGTGTGATGTGTATCGCTGCTGTCAGAACAAAACCACGTATCTCCAAATTGGTACCTTTACAGGAGAAGAGAAAAGCGCACTTTACTTTCAATGCAAGTGAATGGAACCAGACATTTTTCCAAATCATTTTGAGCCCTTTCTTTTGGTCATGCAATTTAAATATAATGTAAAGGGCAACAGGTATTTTCAAATTATGATTGATGCCATAAACTGGAAAATGACAAAAATATGAGGTTCCGACAACAGCACTCTCTCTCTCTCTCTCTCTCTCTCTATATATATATATATATATATATATATATATATATATATATATATATATATATATATATATATTTAAAGGAAGAAATTTCTTTTACTCGTGTCTGTTGATACTATGTTGTACAACCTGAGTTGAGTGGTGTTCCACCATTGGGGTAACTGTCATTATTCTAGACTTCAGCCCTGGAGGCAGCGTGCCCAGCTGAGTCTGATGTCCAGAGTGTACTTTTATTCAGAATTAATGGATAGACTGGTGGTAATGTTACTGAGTAATGAATACTGGAGCTGACATACCAGGCAGGAATTACCTGCCTCAAAATTAGGTTTGAGGTTTTGAAATTTTACTAGACCAGTGGAAAGGATCCTTGTGAGAGCGTACAAGCAGAACAGAAATGTTTTTTTATCTTTTATCCATTATTGTCATAGCCAGCTCTTTATTCCTGTGTCACAATTGTGCTAGGAATTTGAGAGGCTGCAGTAGATCTCTACTGATGACACATTTCACTTCTAAACTTCTGCTCATGAGGCCTCAGATCAGAAGGACAGAAAACTCATACGTTGACCGGTACATCAAATAGCAGCTTGTGTAACATGCCTCTTTAGAAGAATGCATATGATTCTTTCACTGACTTTTGATCATCATTCACTTTCACCTTTTTCAAACTTAACTGCATGAATTTTTTTTTAGAAGTGTCTGATTCTGAAAGTGACCACTTATTTTCAGTTCAGTACTTGTGTGCTAACTTGGGTATGCAGGTTTTTGTGCATACCCTTCACTCCTGCTCTCGTTTCTTCGTCCTTAGCTGCGGAAAAAGAATGGAGGTCTGAGTTATCGTTTTAAAACCTGGATTATAACTATAGGCCATGCTGACTCCTTGGTCTTGTTTTAACAATCCTCTTTTATTCTGAGTTGCAGAACTTGTCTTTAATTATTGGCTAGATCAACAATTGTAGGCGGTGGAAGCATGCCTCGTGCAGACTGGTGAAGACTGTGAAGACTGCTCTGCAGACATGGCTAATAAGCAGGCCAGTGGCAAATTCAGCTGTGCTAGATTTTAAAAAGGTAAACATAGCATCATTAGCGTGTTCTGGGTCCACGTGTGAAACCCTCCCTCGGTGAAACAGCAGAAATGTTCTCTTATGGCTTTGAGCGTGATTTCAAGGATTTGCAATTTCAGCTTTGTTGTTGCAATTAATACGTTTAATATAATTCAGTTCATTTCAGTTTCACTTGTAAAAAACTTTAGTCACAAAACAATTTGCATAATGTTGCTGTTGGAACAAAACCTCGTAACCCTGTTTTTGATGTTTTTCAGCTTTTGACTTAATTTGAAAATGCCTGTTGTCCAATACATTGTGTGTAAACTTTGTCAGGAATGGACCAAAACAAATGCCCCCAAATTGGTTTACATTAAGAGTAAAGTAGGTTTAATCCTTCTCCTGTAAAGTTATCACTTTGGTGATACAAGGTTTTGTTCTGACAGCAGAGATATGTATTTCTATAATAAATCTGTTGATGTCATTACACAAGTGTAGTCGGAGTGATTGGCGCTAGGCCTGATACAACTGAAGACCTTTTATGTGAAGACACTGCACCACTAGGTTGTTACATGCCTATGTAGAGTAATCAGCTGTTCATATCTTTTGTGTAAAGAAAAGGTTATTATGTAAAAATGTCAATAGATAACTGGCTGGATGTTGGAGTCAGTCCTAGGAGCACTGTGGACTGCACATTTTAATAATTTACCCTAATCTGATTCAATGATTCAGCTAATGAAGGTCTTAATAATTACAAGATGAGTAGTCTCATGGGGCCAGGTGAGATCTCGTAATGAGAACTTATTAAACTTGTGGTGCTGAATTGTGGTGAAATCCGGGGTAGTCATGGGCTGGAGGTTAGGGAACCAGCCCAGAAGGTTGCCGGTTCAAACCCCAGAGCTGACAGCACATGACTGAGGTGTCCTTGAGCAAGGCACCTAACCCCCCACTGCTCCCCGGACACTGCGGATAGGGCTTCCCATCGCTCCGGGCAAGGGTGCTCGCAAATGCGGAGGTGAAATTTCCCTGTTGTGGGACTAATAAGGGTCACTTAACTTCAATCTGTTGTAAACAAGTGTACAGCCTCCTTAAACCCTTATCCAAATTCTTGTAGTCCATGCAGTTGTAGCATCCAGAGTACAATCAGTAAATCGAGCAAAATAGACTTGCTAGCCAACATTAGCTAACAGAAATATTTTCTGTATTTTAGTGTTTTCTTAACCAGGATTTTAAGGGGGACTTTTCAGCCATGCTAACTTACATGACATCCACGGGCTAAAGACAGTCTTGTTTTCTGTTGGACAGTGTTGATACACACACCCATCACACATCGCCCGCTATTTTCAGCATCGCTTTCATGAGACGCTGGATTGGTTTAAAAATTTCAGTCAATTTATTTACCTGCTTATACATTTACATTCCCACCCACATTTAGCCCATAATTTCTAATGGTTGTCCCCACATGTTCTCATTAAGAGATCAAAACTGTGAGCTGAATGAATTAACTTGTATTTGTGCAGACTCAGTGCTGTCGGTGTATTATGTAAATTGAATGTAAAAGTAGTTTGTTTAACTTACTTTGTAATTGCGCAATAATAACACAGTAAAACGAATAGTCACTCTTGACTTCTACAGATCAATCTCACAAGAATTTCTTTGGGAGCGAGACAAAGTTATCGCTCATATTACTTTTATAAATCGTGAGAGGGGATCTTCCTCCCGTCTCCTACACAGTTATGCCAGTTTCAATCATTTGACTCATGGAATGCAGGGAGGATTAGATCTTCATTCGTTTGGACGTGTGTGTTGTGCATGTAAGTGTCAGAAAGTGAAACTCATTTTAACCCAGTTTAAACAAGCGTATCAACCTGAAACTCCAGTGGCATGTGAATAAAAATGTGTACATGTGCAGATAAGTTCTCTTCGAAAGGTATTGAAGACGAAGAAAGCTTGTGGCTGTGATCACACTTAGTCATTCACTCACAGTGGTAATGATGGCAGAGCCGCTTTCCATCCTGTACTGTTTAGCAGATGGCTGAGGTCTCGCTAGAACTCATGCTTCTAACACGTGTTTAGACCCAGTATATAACTCGCTCATCAGCCACATCACTGGAGACTTTATACAGCAGTTCTGTAATTGATCTCTCCATGTTCCACCTATAGATGTACTCTTTGAATAGCAACTGTTGCTGGATGCACAAGCTTTATAGAGCACTAGCAGTAATCCCACCCAACATAATGAGATCATCGTTCAGCTTTTGCCAGAAAACTGAAGTTTAGAATATGTTATTAATTTCAAATTATATGTATTTTATATGTCTGAAAGGTCATATTTTTAACGTAGATTGATTGTAGCTCTTTTTGTTGTTTGCAGTACATTTTTTGTTCTTTTCTGTTGTTACAGCTCACTTCTGTGGCTAAATCTTTCTCTGACTTAGCGGGACGTGAAATTGGGCTTGAAATGTTTGTCCACATCCAAATACAGTCCAAGAGGTTCTGTTTGAGCCAATCCCAGCTCAAAACACATGAAACTGGCCCAAACTGGATCATCATCACCCAGAATGTTGAATAAAACCTTATATTTCCAATCATGCCGCCAGTTAACAGTCATTAAATCATGGATAAATAATATTACAAAAATATTACATATGTAACATAAAGCTGTTTTGTCCGAGGAAAAGAAATGTCATGTTGGCTGCACTAAACTGGAACTCAAGGAAGTTAAAGAACAGACTGAAAAGAAGTTCAGACATAAACTTAAGAAAACAGGTTATGACAACAGGAAGGACCGCTAATTTTACCATTGATAGTGAAGTGGTGGACGGCTTTTACCTACTTGGGTCAGTTGTTAACACAAAAGGATCTGGCAGTCAACAAAGGAAACAGATCGGCACTCGTCAGAGCAAGCATTCAGATGTAATGACGTGGTGAAAGGTCAGAATTTTCCGGGCTATGGGCTCTACTGTGGTTCTTTATGAATTTGAAAGCTGGACATTTAAAAAGCAGAACAAGAAATATGTTGATGCCTTTGAACTTAGTTAGCTAGTGAAAACTTTTAAAAGTGCCTTGGATGGTACTGAACAAAAAACAATGGGTCAGTTCACTCCTCACCTGTCACTCAAAACCCAGATCATCAGACTGAAACTCTCTTATTTCTCCAAGTGATGAGAACCATCACTGGAAAAGACAATTATTCTTGGAACAGTAAAAGAGGAAGAGGACTCTCAGCAGCAAGATGGATGGATCCAATCAGAGATCTCATAAACATGTCATCAAGAATCCTGAAGACCCAAAGGCAGTGTATTCTGGAGAAACGCTGGTTCATATGGTTTGATGGTGCTTCCATGTATTTCCGTCCTGTTACTGAGTAGTTTGACTGTTGATATGACTTGTGCTTTTGTTTTGCTGTAATTTTGTTATATAAGTTAAGTACGTTGTGGGAAAAGCTGTTGACAGATCCATTAGAACACATGTCAGACTCAAAATACTGCAGACATCAGCCACATTAACCACACTTGAACACACCTCATCAGCTAATTAGTGAGGCCTTCATGAACTGAATTTAGAGCGTTACATGAGGGTACTAATGTCCACAACACTTTGGCCGGGAAAGTCCCAGTTTGACATACCTGTCTTAGAGGACTTTGGCCATTCTGTCATAGCTAGTGGTGTACTATGTAATGTTAACTGGATTTTTCAATTTTAAAATGTTAGGTTATTGAAAACCTCTGGGAAAATGAAGGTACACAATTATTTTACTTTTGAGAGCACATACATTGTTGGTACCTTTAAGCTGAGCATGGATTGGTCAGTTCAGTATGTGGGATAGCTTGGTTATATTTGAATATGGAAGTGTGTTTGAGTATGAATGTCAGTAGGGCGGTGAACTGCCAAGCAGAGACTGACCCTTAACCATTGTACATCAATAACAGTCTGTCTGTCCTCTGACCCGTTTTTCCTTACATGCACACACAAACAGACTCCTCCTATCCCTGGAGCCTTTAATCCCTGCCTGTCATCACTGGCCCTAATCTCCCTCCTTCTCAAATGAGAACAGCTACTCTGGCTACTCTGAAAATCCAACAGGCCATTAGGCCGTGTATGGCAGCAGAGGAGTTGCCCTGCTTTTCTCACACACAGCTGTACCACATAATACTGTAGAACCCCAGGGCTGCTCAGTTTACAGTGCAGCACAATGCAGAAGGTAGATTGGACGTGAGCCTTTGGCCATTACTGTATGTGCTGAGATTATACACATCTTTGCATTACTTTTGCATTATCATGTAGGTGCACTTTGTAAGTGCATGTCTTCTGGAGGCCATGGAGGGAACAAGCAAAAAAACACTTCCTCTGGGAATGAAATCAAGTATAGAATTAAATATATGAACAGTTTACGAGTTTCTGTGCATAATGTTAAGAGTTTAACATATAAAATACATTGTATGTTTTGCACAGGCCACATTGTATGTTTTGTTTTTCCTCAATATGTTAAATTTGGCTAAAAACTAGCAGTTGTGCATTAAAAAGTCAGTTCACTCTAGAGAATGTATTCTCTTATTTTCACTTAGAAACTCAACAAAACGTGTAATTTGACTGGTGCACCCACACCTTTGCATGTGATGGTATATAAATATTAGGCCTGTACAATGTATCATTTGTTAATCATTATTGTGACATTGGCTTTTACAGTATTGGCATGATTAATGGCTGCAGTAAGCAAAAGATAATCACAAATATGTAGGGATGCACAGGGCTATCAAAAACATTACATATCTGCAGATAATTGCTTAAAATGATCAGCATCAGACAGATGTTTTAGATTTGTTCAGTACTTCAGATGATATTTAAGGGCATGTCTATTGTCCGCTGAGCAACATTTAAGGGAATACTGGGCTACTATACTAAAATATTGGCATGTTTCTGTGTAATGCAAATCCCAGTGGATCTAGTCTTAGTTTCTATATTATTAAATGTTACTCATCAGTATCTGTATATCATTGGCATCAGCAGATATGAAATATATGAAATATTGGAGCATACTTGCACCTTTTTTACCAACCTTTTTTGTTGGAAATTTTGCCTCTGTACACCACGACAACAGATTTAAAATGACACAGTGTAGATGTGATGTGAGCAGCTTTAATTCAAGGGGTTTAAAATATTGCATTGACGCTTTAGGAATTGCAGCCATTGTTACATGGTCAATTCATTTTCACAGATTCAAAAGTTGTTGGAAAACTAACATAATTGTAAATACAAGGATTAGTTTTAATACTTACATGCAAATCTTTTGCCATCAATGACTGCCTGAAGTCTGGAAGCCATGGTCATCACCAAGGGAGTTTTCTCCCTTGAGGGGCTTTGCCAGGCCTTTACTGCCGCTGCCTTAAGTTTGTGGGTCTTTCTGCCTTCATTTTTGTCTTCTCCTCCTATCAGGAGTCGCATCACTCATAAAGGCCAGTGCCCCAGTTCCACTGGCAGTCATACAAGCTCCACCATGTTTGACAGATGATGTGGTGTGCTTCAGATCATGAGCCCTTCCTTTCCTTCTCTGTACTCCTCCCATCATTCTGGTACAAGTTAATCTTGGGTTCGTCTGTCCAAACAACAAGCCTCATTTACCGAGCATTCTTAAGAAGAAATTTCTTTTTAAAACCCACTTAAACAATTTTCACAAAGCTTCTGGCGTTCACTAATGTTTTTGGGTGAGAACAGAATCTACACACACTCAAGAGCACAAAGGTGTGAACAATTCTGTGGTTTAATAACACGTCATGAATCTGACGTAGACTTTTTCTTAGTATCTTTCTCAAGAACAAATTTAAGGAAAAACCTAGGAGGATGTTGGTGAATGAGGCCCTTTGTTCTGGTTCCAGAACTGGGCTATCTTTTTTTTTTTATAGATGTTTTCTAGCGAAGTCTAATCTGGCATTTTTGTTCTTGCGTGTTGCCACTGGTTTGCATCTTGAGGTAAATCCTCTGTATTTACATTCATGAAGGCGTCCACTGATTGTAGACTTTGATATACACCGTGCATCATACGCCAAATGTTGTTAAGGGTGTTTTTCCTCACCGTGGAAAGAATTCTGTGATAATCTGTGGCAGTTGTCTTCTGTGGTCTTCCAGGCCTTTTGGTGTTGCTGGGCTCACCACCGCATTCCTTCTTTTTACGCTTTCTGTTCGGGTTGTTTTGGTTTTTCAGCCTAATGATGACTGCCTTCACTTACATCTACACATTTTTGTTCCCATGAACAGCTACCAAGTGCATATTCAACATTTTGAATCAACTCCAGACCTTTGATCTCCTCAGTTTGTCATGAAATAATAAGGGAACAGGCCACACCTGGCCATGAAACTGCTTATCAGTCAACTGTCCAGTGAGCCAGTGAAAATGGGGGGACTATGTAAAAAAATGGCTGTAATTCTTTTTTTTTTTTTTCTAACCTCTTGAATTAAACCTGAAGGTCATTGTCCAAATACTTCTGGACCTGACTGTACGTATGCAGTGTTATAACAGCACTAATATATCTCTGCGATGGAAATATTCTGTTCACATTGTGCAGCCCTAACAGCCATCTCTTTTTTGCTAGTTTATCTTCTCCTGGCTTCTTTATAGCCCATTTGCTGTGAGTGTGTTCAGTCACACATCAGTGTCATAAATCTGTGAGGACAAAGATTAGCACTCGCCTCGTCTAATGTGTCTGAAAGCTGCTGGCAGGTCTTTTAATACCATGCTGTGTTTACTTCCCTCATATTATTGCAAGCACTACAAAAAATAATTTATTGGAAATATCTCAACTCTATTAACTGTATTGAAGCACCTTTCTGCCCCAGTAGCTCCACTTATGACATTCATGGGATTTTATGTAAGAAAGTAGCTGTAATTCATTTTTGCATGACCACCTTTTATCCCTTAGAATAAAATAGGGTGTTTTTTTTTTCACTGGGTCTTGATGTAGGTAGACCAATATATGGAAATAACCTCTGTTCTGATTGGCTGCTGTGCATGATCTCATTCTGTGGGTGTTTTTGCAGTTGTTTCTCTACATTTTGACACTTTAACAAATGTTTTAGACTCTTATTTCAAAAAAAAAAAGGTTAGGAAAATTGGGTTTTCCATGATAAGGGTCCTTTAAGCAAATGATCTACTTTTCATATCATAGTTGACAGTAAGTTAACATTTAACACACTGTTGGTGAAAACTGAAGACATTTGGATTGCGTTCAACTTGTTCGAACAAACAGTTTTTCTGTAACTGTTGTACTGTAGACGTGTTATTTCAGACCTGGCCGGAAATATTTTACACAGCGTCAATATTTTTATGCAAAAGTAGAAAAAACAGGCCATCCAAGGCAGGTGTTGAAGTAGGTAATTGTGTTTTTGTGATAAAGCAAATTAGTCTGACTTTGCTGCATCAAGCATGCAAATAGGACATGCATGGATGATGCAAACTGCCAACCATGGTGTTTGCATCCTTATAGATGCGCCTCACCCCCTCGTTGGCTGAAAGAGCTCATTGAGTTTTGCTTTCTTTTTATTTGTTCATACATGTCTTTCTTCATTCTGATGAATAAAAAAAACAAAACTCCCTTCCAAAGAAGGATAAAAGTAAAAGATGAAAAACAGTTCAAGGTAGTCGTTGCAGGGAACCATTTCTTTTGTGAATCAGTGAGAATGATCTCTCACCGGGTTCTTGTCAAAGGCCCTCTGAAATACTAGGCTCTCTAAAATTCCACTGTGGTTTGAAATCTGTGAAGTTTGACACAGTACTCCAATGTGTTATGTTAGTGAAAATAAAAGTTAAATAAAAATGAAAGATTTTTTCCTTTAAGTGTCCACCCTTTGCCTTTATACCCACTTCCTTGCTTTTTGGGAGGCTTGCTCTCATTTTTGCAAAGACATCTGCAACAATATTTATCCACTTAAAAGTCTTAAATGTTGGTTGCCTTTTCTGTTTCTTACAAAACAGTTAATCCCAAATACTGCATTAAATGATCTTAAGATCTGGACTCTGGGTTGGTCAGTCTGTTTTTCTGAGAACATCAGCAGCTTTTTTTGTTTGAGTTGCAAACTTTCTTCATTTTTTTTAATTTCCTTTTATTACACTCTGAGGAATAAAGGTCTGAACTCTCACTGCCCCTCTTGTCACAGTGGGGGTTCCTTCTCAGTACCTTTAGTCAGGGAACATAACTGAACCATAATCCATTGAAATCATGTTTTCTGAGCTGTACTGACTCCACACACCCCGTCTCGTCTCCAGGCTTTTTATTTTATTGTTCTGTTTTAAAACATTCAGTTATGAAATGGAACTAATACCTCAGTTTCACCTGGACAAAACTTGGTATGGTAAACAATCGGACCTTAAAACCACTGCTGTACCTTTGAGGGAACATTTACATTGCTTGTACCTTGATGAATGAAAAATGTACCTGCACAGAACCTTCATTTCTAGTTTCTTGGACTGTGGTAACAGTTTCTTGACAGCTGCACATTCTTTCAGACACATAACATTGAGTTTCACCACTGTAACAACGAAATGAATCAGGAAAAAAGGAAATGTAGCTGATTAAAAAAGCATATTACATTCCTTCTTTCAGTTAATTGGCTGACAGCAATTATTTGATCTTGTTTTTTTTCCCCCTCACAGTTGTTAGATTTCACAGTTATGTTTCTCAGAATTTCTTCCTTCATTTTGCTTGAGGCAAATACCTAAAAATAATAAAAGAAGGCAGAACACAATCTATGAAGTATGACACGATACTAAAAATAACAGTAACGTCTAACAGGTGCCATAACAGGTTTAGAGGGAAGTTCATTTGAGCTGCATCTGTTTGCTACTTCGCCTACTTTAAATAACATTTGCAGTTAACTAGAGCAAGTTCTTTACTCCTCCAGGTGATGGTAAAAACGTGCAGTATAGCATTTCATATCATTATAACGTAGTGCTAGTAGGTTAGGCTAACTAGCAAGCAAGATAGCTCTAGCCTATTTAGACTTAGGCTATAATAGTGACCTCAAACTTAATAAAAAAGACAGTTAAATCAGTAATTGCTCTTGTTTTGTATGACCTTGTTTGTATGATTTCATTTCAAGTAATTGATTTTAACTCAAGTTTGGAACTGTATCCTGTAATTACTTGACTCAGGTAATTATTTCATTACTGTTGCCTAAGGACTTCATCGGATGGTTACCACATGTGCAATCTAGTGCAGTCTCAGTTTTACTGAAAATAAGATCATTGCAAATATCACCATTTACCCACGAATGCCATGAACACTGTTAACTCTCAAGTGCTACTGTCACATAACCTCAGAATCATCATCTCTTCCCCTACATGCTAGTACAGAGATCTGTAGTTGGTTTAATGCATTGAAATGTGGGGCAACAGATGTTTTAACAGGTTTCAGTTACAACATTAACATGCCAGTACATCAGATTATGCAGGTCCATGGCAGCATGCTAGACTAATCTGCCTTAGTTATGCAAGCTTTACTGCTACTTATATGTGTGTCAACATCTACTCAGTTGCCATTATAGAAAGCTTCCCTCAGAGCAGCTTTTAAATGCATCAGAACAAATGCACGCACACACACAGACACGCACACACACACACACACACACACACACACACACACACACATTGACCTTGTGCAGAACGTTCTTCACTGTGGGAAACCTTACACCCCCCAGAATCTTCTACCACCATCCTCCACAAAGCTGCAGCCTTCCTCCAGAGTCTGGGGATGAAATGTAGACCGTAGATATGCAGACATTTTCAGAGCCTCCAGCTTTTTTCTTTTTTCTGGGGCTTGTGTGATACAATAATGTACTCCACATTATGAGACTATCCTCATTCTCTAGCATTTCTCTTATAATGGGAATAGAGATTGAATGTTTGTGTTAAACAGAAGTATTGGGTGATGTATACACTGAAGCTTTCAGTATGAAATGTGGGCATGATAAAAGCCCAAGAAGTATTAAACTAAAGGATGCAAGGCAGACTGAGCGTTTCATGCAAGGGGTGAATTCCAGTCAGTCAGTCAGTGTTTCAAAGTGTTTTTGTAAATAACTTGTTAACATTTCACACCACAAATTTATGATGTAAACATAAATTTGTGGTGTAAAATGTTCTAAATGCTCTAGAGAGGCTTCCTGACTCAGAATGGTTCACAGTGGTGGTGATTAGATCCAGACATCTGAAATATTTAATCTCTTTTTTCCCCCAGATCACTGGTTCACTGGCCATTTTGGATAGTATATAAAATGGCTATATTAGTGTGTAGACATTGGGAGCCTTGGTTACTTTCTTTGCCATTGTAAAGACATTTGAGTTAATTAGTTTCTCTACCGTCAAACTACTCTGACTTTATTTACACATCAACCATTGTGTTATGCAGCAATTTTGAAAAATTGATGGATTTCCCCTTTAGGGGCCAGCGATGATGGATGTGGATACAAAATGTGTCTGAACTTGTTTAATCAAAGGACAATTTTTGCTCCCTGGATATGATTTTCAGGGACAGATTGGACCTTTATGAGGACATTTCCTAACCTTATTAAGAAAGCCTATTATCTACCAAGACTGCAACAGATATTGATACAGGTATTGATTAATATAGAGTCATTTATTGCCATTACATTTTACATTTTTAACGTTTTTTTTAAGCTTTCAGAAGAAGTTTGACCTTGAGCTCTTTCAGTTTCTGATGCTGGTATTATTACAAAGTGTCCAAAGTAGCCTGAGTGCAAATATGCAAACTTTGTTGGGCCCTGCTTTGTATGTGTGTAAAAAGGCTTCTCTCTTTAGCCTTATAGCCGCTTTGCATACTTTAATGATTGCACACAGCATTTAATTAGTAGTAAAATCTTTTTGTCATGAAATATGGAGGACAAGTTACAGTTTAACAGCTGTAATGTTTTAACAGAGAGATTACAGACACAAATGGAGCTGCGCAGTGTTTGTTGCCAAAGAGTTAACTTTTACTTTTACCCTGAGGGAAGTTGTAGCTGATGAGCCAAGAGAGAGAGGACATCATACAGTCTTTTAAGCTCAAAATAGCCCCTCTTACGTGGTAGTCTTTAGGTTGTGTACTTCCAGAAAACCAAAAAGTACACAGTATCTATGCCAAGCATGCTTTTGAAATTCAGATGTTGAATAGTAGATGAGATCTGGACAGATTGCCACATACTTGCTGGTCCACGAGGAGTGTCTGTGTACACATGCATGCACACATTAAAGCTGTAGTGATAGTAGACGGAGCTCTTGTCCTCTGGGGGCTGTTCCCTGGGAAACAGGCCCTTGTGAAGGCGGAGTAGCCTGTTTGGTTGCCACTGGGTTGTGTATGTATGTGTGCGTGTGTGGTAGTGTTTCATTCCTAACCTGAATTGTGGGTCAAGGCTCCTGACTGCTGAATGAAACTTCTAAGAATTCCGGCCTTTTTATGGCTCAGTGAGTTTAAATGAGCTGCATTGACTCCTAAGGGTGGAATGTATTGCCATTATCGTTTGATAAGACCTACATTTTCCTGTTTTGAACCAATGACTCATGACCAATTGTTGCGGGGCTATTGTCCATTCTTGTTTTGCCTGGTGGGCATTCAGGGCCGGGTGCATGACCTTCATAGGTATTCACTTGACAACTGAACCTGGAAGTTCTTTTCTCACACCACTGGGAATTTCAGGTTGTGGTTTCACACTGTAGAGGAGTCATTCTTGGTTAGTGCTGCAGGTAAAATCTACCTCATAATTCTGTTTCCTCAGGCAGGGCTGGGCAATATGATGATACAGTATGTTATCATTATCATGATAAATTATGTTATGATACACTTTTCTGTGTACTGCATAGGTTTTGTCAGCACTTCTAAAACACTGAAGAACGGCACGCATCATAAAAAGACATGTTAAGACCAATTATAGACAGATTGTAAACAACAACAAACTGCATACATGGTTGAATGTCAGCTCATTATGCCATTTTTAGCTACTTTATCAATTGTTCGATTTGTCCTGTTGTTTCTTTGAAGTGTATCCGTGGTGGATGAAGTACATAAATCATGTACTTGAGTGAAAGTAGAGATACCCAAGGTTTAAATATTACTCCAGTAAAAGTAGAAGTTCTCCTATGTGCCTTCAAATGTACTTAAGTATTGAAATTAAAAGTACTAGAAGATTAATTAACTTAATGCAACTTGGTTACGAGTTTGTTTAATAGAAACCTGCTTTAAACTCAGGATCACAAATGAGCTTCCTTTCCTGTACTGCATCTGTAGGTCTCTGTTCCTAAACATAAACTAGCCAAAACAAATTTACTATAAAATGAAAAAGTGTTTGTAAAAATATAAAAAAGACACCTCAGTCACGACTGCATATGTGTACATATGTCTATATTGTGGTCTGTTTGCACAACGTTAGCTTAGTTCCATCATTTATGTTGAATCAACGCTGTTGAATCAATGTAAGACCAACAGGTCAAAACAAGCTCCAAACAAATTGTGCGCTGTGCCCTAATTGGTGTTCTTCCTTCACGGTTCTTTTATTTTGACGTGCTGCATTTTATATACACATAAGCCGAAAGGAACGACAGATTTTCCAGAATGTAGTGGAGTAAAATTAAGATATTTGACTTTGAAGTGGAGTGAAAGTAAAAAGTCAACCATAACGGAAATACTTAAGTACAGATACACAAAAAAACTGCTTAAGTACAGTAACCAATTACATTTACTTATCCACCACTGAAGTGTATTGCATACAAACGAGTAACAAATTAAAGGGAAAAACTGACATAGGTGTTGGAAGATGTTGGGCTACCATGAGCTGTGAGAGCTTCAATATGCCTTGACATGGATCCTGAAAGTCTCTGGAGCTCTTGGAGAGGAAAGTTTATACACATCAAACCATTTGGTGACCCCTCTTGCTTGTGGATGTGGCCATTGTCATTCTGGAAGAGAGGATAGAAATGTTTCATCATAGGATAGAGGTGATTAGTCAGATTTTCAATACCTCTTTTCCTCTTAAGGGGACAAGTGGACCCAAGCCAAGCCAACAAAATGGCTTCACACAGCATAAGAGCCACCAGACCCCCTCACTGCAGACATCAAGCATTCAGACCTGTACTGTTCTCTACTTGTGAATGATGGCTCATCTGACCATATTACTTATTTTTCCACGTCTGTAGACCAGTGCTGATCGTTTTGCATAACTGTACTCTAAAATGTACATTCATCTTTGTAATGAGGGGCTTATGCATTGCATTCCCACTATAACATCCCTCTCTGTGTAGCTATGAAGACTGTTTTTGCAGACACAGTCTTATCACATTCTACACTGACATTCTCAGTGACCTGATGAACAGCTGCTCTTCTGTGTTTCTGCACAGATCACATCAATTTGCTCAAACTCCAGCTGCTGTCCTGTGTCAGATCCACTCGTATCAGTGCAACACAGACTAACACACCACCACCACATCATGCAAAGTGACTTTCGGGGGGGCCACACTCCCAGGATAGAAAGAGACTATTATTGTTGCTGATGTCAATGTTAGTATCAACATAGTTGTATTATTTGATGTAAATTGTGTCTGAAGAGGGAGGACTTTGCTGTTAAATAGTGTTCCCACGAAGTTGGAAGCTTACAATTGTCCAAAATGTCTTGATATGCTGAAGCATTAAGATTTCTCTTCACTGGAACTAAGGGGTCTAGACCAACCCTTAGCATTATCCCTCCTCCACCAAACTTTACACTTGGGCCGGTAACGTTCTCCTGGATTTCGCCCAACCCAGACTCGTCCATCAGACTGACAAATAGAGAAGCATGATTAGTCCCTCCAGAATATGTTTCCACTGCTCCAGAGTCCAGTAGCGGTGTTTTACACTCCATCAAATGCTCGGCATTGTGCTTAAAGATTTAAGAGTTGCATGCAGCTGCTCGGCTATGGAAACCTATGCCATGAAGCTCTTGGCGCACAGTTTTAGTGCTGATGTTGATGCCAGAGGAGGTTTGGACAGTTATTGAGTCAGCAGAGCATTGGTGACTTTTATGCATATATGCCTCAGCACTTGGCGATTTGGTCTGTAACTGTATGTGGTCTGCAGATTCATGGCTGAGTTGCTGTGGTTCCTAAGCGCTTCCAATTTGGAATTATACCACTCACAGGAAAGAAATTTAGCAAATTGACTTCTTGCAACAGTGGTAAGCGATTACCGTATTATACTTGATTTCAGTAAAGGTCTTTAGAATGACCCATTCTTTCAAAAATGGCAGACTAAAGGCAGACTGCATTGCCAGGTGCTTACTTTTAGACACTTGTGGCAATGGAATTGAACGACACACCTGAATTAAGTTTTATGCCAATACTTTTGTTCATATATATATATGCACTATATGAACAAAACTATACATGTATACATGTATGTGTGTGTGTGTATATATATATATATATATATATATATATATATATATATATATATATATATGTGTGTGTGTGTGTGTGTGTGTGTGTGTGTGTGTGTGTGTGTGTATGTATGTATGTATGTATGTATATATATATATATATGTGTGTGTGTGTGTGTGTGTGTGTGTGTGTGTGTGTATGTATGTATGTATGTATATATATATATATATATGTGTGTGTGTGTGTGTGTGTGTGTGTGTGTGTGTATATATATATATATATATATATATATATATGTGTGTGTGTGTGTGTGTGTGTGTGTGTGTGTATATATATATATATATATATATATATATATATACACACACACACACACACACACACACACACACACACACAATCATTGAGAGTGCTCTAACCTACCTGGTGTGTCGTAATAAGGAGCGGTTTCTATGGTGTATCGAACTGGGTGACTTTTTCACAGGAGGATGGGTGGAGCAGACTCTCTTTAGGGCCCTGAACTGCACTGTATTCTTTCACTTTTTCTTGACATCTAAGAGTGAAGGATCTATTTCTCTCATTCAGTCTCTCTCTCCTCGCCTCTCTTTTTCTTGCCCTATCTCTCTCCTCTCTGGTGTTCTATGTCTCATCCTCTCTTTCTTTTTCACATTCAGCCTGGTTGTTTGCTCAGCAAGAGGTTGAAGAGAGGTGTGTGTGTGTGTATGTGTACTTGAGAACAGATGGCAGCTGGTTGGCCCGGCCAAGGCAAGGTAATTACTGTGCACTGGGCTACTTAACTCTTTAGAGTAGTCTGTTGTGTTTTTCCCCCTCTCTGCGTCTCTCACTTTCTCTGTCTCTCTAAGCCTTTCTCAGGAGGGATTTGCTCATAAAGGAGTGCTTTTTGGCCATGGAAAACGAACAGACACATGGAGAGGGAGCCCAGTCCAGCATAATTTTCCACACGTTGTGTTTTTAGTCTACTTCATCTGCGGGACTGTCTGTATTTTCAGTTTAAACCTCATAGATTTCCTCCTGTTTGGGTCTCGCTTCCAACAGGAAACGTACCTAAATTACAGCTCTTCTTTTTGAAGAATTGTGCAAAATCTTCTTGGACTAGTTTAGTTTGTATGATCATGTGGAGCAATAGTCTCAAAAGTGCCTAAAACCAGCATTTTGTTCTGTCTCAAAGAGTAAACAAATTGAAGGATCATTTCCTGATGAGTTCCTGAAGTGTTAGTCATTTGTCATGTTGTGATATTAGTGGCTGTGCTGTGTTTCCATGAAGCTGAGTTGGAAAACAGATGTAAGGCAACTCCTGAGAGGATCCCTCTGGCCTCTGCCTGAGCTGGAGGAGGCGTGACCTTTTACTCTCCTGACCCTGTATGTGGGGGCTGCATTATCATGAATCAGGCTGAAAATGTAACGTGTGATCTATGTGTTGCTTTTTAAAAACAGATTTCTTACCATGGTAGTGAGGAGGGTGGAGAGAGTGAGGATTCTGAAGGGGAAAACCAAGAGCTGGCACAGATTGATAGAGGTGAGTATTTGTGTGTGTGTGTGTGTGTGTGTGTTTGTAAATATATGTGTGTGTGTCCAGGCCAAACAAGAATACCAGAATATGCCATTTTTCCTAGTCTGGAATACAGAGCAACAGAACTGCCAACTGGTAGTTGTTATTGTGTTGTTGTAGCACATGGATCCCTGGTTGCTAACTCTAACTCATTTACATGCAGTTTATAACCTCTTATTTGGTTAAATACAAAAAAAACTTACATACATAAAACTTGATAATACAGGCTATATTTAGTTTCAATAAAACTAAATATAGGCTTTCAGTTTCAATAAAAAAACATTAAGAAGTGCCTAAAATCCAGCATTTTGTTCTGTCCTACATTTTCCTGTGTGTGTTTGTTTTCATGTCATCATTTCTTAAATACAGTCATAAAGTGTTTAGTCTTTTTTGGCTTCGCTTTTCCTCATAATCCTGGCTTAGCACTGAGCCGAAGTTTGCGCAAGAATAATGATTCACTAAACTGTATGGCCTCTAAACTTATTAAGAATGAGCCTTACTTTGAACTGAGCTGTAATGCTCGCCTGTCTATTGACTCAGTCATTATGGCCTTACATCATTTTTGGGCTTGCCATTATGGCCAAAGGTCTTACCACAGTATATTTTTTCCACAGCATTTAATATTGATTAAGAATTATAAATCATTATTGTGTGCTTTTCCTAATACCTAATTATAAGTCTGTGTTCTGGTTATTCTGCTATATGCCTACATTAAGAAAATCAAACCCACTTCATGTTGCAGACATCCAGCAAACTGTCACACTGGTTGCTGGTGTTATGAGTGAATGGCTAGACTTCTTCCCCCAGGTCTATTGAGTAAATGTCTAATAAAACTTGGTGATGCAAGGTATTGAAATATTGATTGTTCAAAGCCTTGCTGAACACAAGCTGCTGATTGTGGGTCGAGGAACGGAATGGCATTTTTTCAAAGCACCTCAGTTATTGTAATAAGCTGGAATACTGTAGGCAAACAGCCTCTTCATCAGCCGTCTTTGTCTCTCAGAGCGTAGGAGAAACTGTGTTTTGACCCCTCTGGCCACAAGCCAACAGCACAACCAGGGTCTGCTGTCCCCAGCCCACCTACGGCGCTTGAGGCTGCTGCTGGAGCCAGCAATGGACCGCCACAGTTCAGAAGAGGAGCTAGAGCGTATCGCAGGGGCCACAGGACCCGAGGGCAGCTGCAAGTGGCCCCGAAATGGCGAGCTCAGCAGCGCTTCCAGTGACGAGGAGGTGAAAGGTACTGTGTGTGTTGTGCATGTACCTTTACTGCCTTAAGACAACCTCAAATCTCTGAAACTGTACATTTACAGAAGGTGTACAATATTTGTAACATTTGTTAGTGTAATGAGATTTTATGCTAAGTTGTTTGGGTCTATTTAGAATTGGCCAGATGTTCACACAATGCAATTAAATACAAACTGTGTGCTATAATGTTCAGAAAAATGTCACATATATGTTCCCTGTAGAGGATGTGGCATCTTGCTGAGGTTGAGATTGAGGATCTGCAGTGTGGATCCCAG